>NC_142465.1:24545454-24848484 GCF_049115385.1 Moschus berezovskii | reverse complement strand
TCTTGCCCAGGGAGGTATGGTGAGCTGAGGTTCTAAATCCCCTGTGTATTCTTCATCATCCCATGGGTCACATTTCACTTGCAAAACACATTCAGAGATAAAATCGATAAGAATTTCAAGGCGCTATCCACAGAAGGCAGAGTGCCTTTGCAGAGAGAGACCCTGTTTATGGGCCTTAGGAGGACACACAGAAAGCCAGGGGACCCCACTAAGGTGAGCTGTTTTCCAGGTATTTTCTGCCTTTTCTCAGACAGAGCCTTCTGTCCTCTGGCATTGGTGCTCCCCTAAGGGACTTGGCGTTTTTTGGAGTGGCCTTAGCATACACTGCTTCCTCTCACATGCTCCTGGCAATAGGGGTGGGTGGGGGTCCTGGAGGCAAAACTCCCGGCTCCATAACTGCCCTTACTCTTCCAGCTTAATGTAAATGAGGTGTACTGACCGGCAGCCCCTTGACACTTCCTCTTTATCCGTCAGCCTTTTGAATGCTGTTCGCCTTCTGTTGATCATTGACTGCCTCTAGAGCACAGTCTTCCTCTGAACCCCAAACTCTGCCTTCCTCCTAGGTAGGTTAGAAATCACACACGAATCCCTATTTCACGGGCCCTTGGCCTCAACCCCAGTGGCCTTCAACTCTATCTAGTCACTTAATTTGTCATACTCAGTCTTGCCATAATTGAGAGCCACCAGACCAAGGAAATCTTAAAATTTAACCTCCTTACACTGCAGGTTTCTTCTCTTGCTCTGCTCTCCAGTCCCTTACATGCTCATAAAGAGTGAGAGAAACAGATTTTTGGATGGAGTAGAAATAAGGTTTTGATTTTGTCTTGAGAGTTTTAAATTGTCCCATATCAAATTATTCTGTACCATATATTTCACAACTTTTGATAATGTTATCACATTTCCAACTATTACACACACACACACACTTTTATTCCAGAAAATTAAGAGAAGGGACATAATTTCTTCTCCATTCTCCAACCTGCCAAATCTCCCTGAAGGCTCACTATACACTTAGTTTAAGTTCTTTGAGACTCTCAAACCCTCCAACACTCATTTTTCTTTCACTCTGCCAAGTCCTTTCTGGCTTCATGTTGATCAGTATGTCTAAATTTCATGATCTATTACTTGAACTGCTTTCTTGAAAATATCTTCAAATTCTTTTCTTTTCCATTGAAACAGCCCAGAAAATTGTTTGAACCCTAGGTCAATAATGATCAAAAATATTATAAAATATTACATGCTTTATATGTTTCATCTCGGTTTTATCTTATTTAATCTTCACAATGATTGAAGGAGGTGAATCATTCAGTAATTATACTGAATAATTCATGGCTTCCCTGGTGGCTTAGATGGTAAAGAATCTGCCTGCATTTCAGGAGACCCAGGCTCCATTCCTGGGTTGAGAAAATCCCCTGGAGAAGGGAATGGCTACCCACTCCAGTATTCTTGCCTGGAGAATTCCATGGACAGAGGAATTACTGATAATTAGATTAATTATTATAATTATCCAAATTTACAGATAAAGAAACTGAGGATCAGTGAGGCTCAAAAACTTCATGTTATTTGTTAAGTTAGAATTTTTGGTTCTCAAACCCTTATATGAAAATATCATCCAGTGTTCTTGTTACTTAGAGTTTCTGGGTCTTGCCATGAAAATTCTCATTTGGGAAAGTTTGCAGGTAGCGTGGGAATTCTGCATGTTTTTACAAGCTCCCCCAGTGACTCTGGCTGTGATCTTCACCTTGCTCTTCCATAACTCTCTTTTCTGTAGGTGTTTGTTTGGACATTTTTGATAAATGGGAGACTTGTTCAGAGGAAGATGGCAGCTTGGGTAGCTCTCATTTTTCCATTTGGACCATGGCAGTCTTTTTACTATTGCCCTCTTGAGAGTAGAGTGAGACCAGAAGGATCTGGGTCCAAAACCAAACTGACTTTGAAAGATAAATCGTACAATGTATAACATATACTGTCAGCTTTCATTACCAGTCAGTCATATGAAAAATAATTTTATTTAAATTGTTGACTCAACTTGAATCTGCAGCATTATTTATTAGCAAGTCTAATGCTTTTGCTTTTTTTTTTTAAAAAAACACTGATTTTTGTCTATTGTGACTTAAAATGTCAATAGTATCCATAAACTGTTACAGTACTTCTTTTTCTGACCATGAGAAAGCAATACACCTGGAGATATGCACTGACTTCTCTTTATAATTATTCAACTAGTGATTAGAGGAACATTATAAATATTATTCGGAGAAGGCAGTGGTAAGCCACTCCAGTACTCTTGCCTAGAAAATCCCATGGATGGAGGAGCCTGGTAGGCTGCAGTCCGTGGGGTCGCTAAGGGTCGGACATGACTGAGCGACTTCACTTTCACTTTTCACTTTCACACATTGGAGAAGGAAATGGCAACCCACTCCAGTGTTCTTGCCTGGAGAATCCCAGGGACGGGGGAGCCTGGTGGGCTTCCGTCTATGGGGTCACACAGAGTCGGACACGACTGAAGTGACTTAGCAGCAGCAGCAGCATAAATATTATTATAATGAATTGTTATATAAACATCCTACAAATAAACATGTTGTGATAATAAAATACATCAATAGCAAAAACATCCAGCTTTTCTTTTTTGCTTAATAACCCATTGTTTTATTTTCTTGTTAATAATATATGTATAATAAACAGTATTGCCTCTGAAAGTCTGGGATTCTATGTGCATTAAAGGCAGTTTCACTCTTCCACAATCCCTACACTTGCAAGTCAACCTGATTTAATTGGATTCACTTTATTCAAGTCTAGTGGATCTGAAGAACCCCTGAAATGTTATATTCCATTCCTTTTCCCCTTATGTCACTAGTTGCTTTATTAGATGTAGACAGCTGGGAGAGCATATGTTTCTTTAAAAGAAACCTTTAAAATTAAAATTTGGAGAGCATATTTTTAAAAGCCTCCAAAAGTAGGGTGAATTTTGCTTCTTATGAGACTTATGAGATGTCTGGAAGGATTCAAACATTAACATGTAAGAAGTCACACTCTACACTTGAAGGTAAGCTGTAACAGAAGTTAAGTCCAGAGATATTTCAACTTTTGCTGCAGTTTCATATAAATCATTTAGATTAATGGCCTTATATGTCTTCATTTATAAATTAAATTTAACAATGTTTTTTTTTTTTTTTTTAAGGATCAAATGAAGTGACAAAAAGATCATAAAGGTGAGAGACAAGGAGGGGAAAAGAAACAGTGTTTATTAGGCATCCGTTGTATTCCAGGCAATATGCCAAGCACATCACATATATTTTTTTCATTTGAGTAGACATATTGGCCCATATTTTAAGGAAAGAATACTAAGGCTTTAAGAAATTAAATAGTAACCTTGATTAGCAAATCCTTTTAGTTCCACCTTCCAAATGAATCAAGAATCCAACCACTTCTCACTATCTTCACTCTGACCACTGTGGTCCAAGCTATCGCCAGTTCTCTTCAGGGCGACTGAAATAGTCTAACTCTTAGCCTATTTTTGTCTTTGTCTTTCTACAGGCTCTTCTTAACACATAAGAGGGAGCCGTTTAAAATTTGTCAAATCATTCACACCTCTGCTCAAAACCCTCAGATAACTTCTAAACTCATTCAGAGTAAATACCAAAGTCCTTAATGAGTCACACAGCTCCCGCATTATCTGGGCTCCAATATCCTATTATTTCTTTGGCTTTGATCAATTACTATTCTGTTCTTCGCCAGCTATGATTTGGTCACACTGGCCAGCTGAACCCCTGCCTTTCACCTTGCAATTCTTCAAACTCTGTGGTCATACTTCTGCTTGGCGCTCTTGCACAAGACTATTTTCTCCCAACAGAAATTCTCTTTCCCTAGCTGTCCCCATGTACCTCCTCATCTCTTTCCAACCTTTGCTCAAATGTCTCAAAAGTTTGGTGAAACTTTACCTAAACTGCCTTATACCCAACCTCCCGCTTGAACTCCCTCTCTCTTGCTTTACCTTTCTTTGTTACAGCATACCATCTGCCATAGGAAAAACGTATTACTTTGACAGTTTCTCCCATTTATCCAGTAAATAAGCATCATGAGGGTAGTAGGCTTAAGTATCTTCAAAGCATTATATCTCAGTCCTAATCCATGCTGTTGTTGCTGTTTAGTCGCTAAGTCATGTCTGACTTGTGTGACCCCATTGACTGTGGCCCACCAGGCTCCTCTGTCCATGGACTTTTCCAGGCAAGAATACTGGAGTGGGTTGCGTTTTCTTCTCCAGGGAATCTTCCTGACTGAAGGATCGGACCTGGGCCTCCTGCATTGCAGGTGGATTCTTTACAACAGAGCCACCAGGGAAACCCAATCCTCATCCATAAAAGGGATTATAATAGTACTTTTCTCAGAGAATTTTTGCTAGGATTAGATGAGATAAAGCATGTAAACCCCATCCTGGTGCCTGGAACATTTAAGTTCTTAGTAAAATAATTCTTCCTGTTAACTATTTATGCAAGAGATGTGTCAGCTTTCTAAATCAAGAGTCTTTCTATTATTTGGTTCAAATCTATTACCAGGTGAGAATAAGAAGAAGGAAATAAATGGAGACATTTTTGCTCACCTTCCCAAGGAAAATATGTGTGAGAGTGAAAGTGATAAATATGAAAATAGTCTTGATGGACACAGGGTAAATAGATTAAATAAAACTATAGTCACAGATTTCTAGATCAGAAAACTAATGTAGTATACCAGCAAGTATTATAATTCTGTTAGAGTGGTTAAAGTGACAATGAGTTCATCTCTCTCTTCCTAGGCTTAACTTAGTTAAATTATTCAAAGCAGTTTGTCATCTAAATGACTCTAATAGATATATATGAAAGAATATTTCAAGATCTTTTGCTGAAGTTTGTTGCAGTGTTTAATCACTGTATCATCAGATTCTCCTTCAAGTAACTTTTCATCTATTTCTAGAATTTTAATCTATTTCATCCAGTTTTGGCTAGTATCCTAACGCAGGACCTCTGGCCTCAGTCCTGTGAGTTTCAGCTTGAGTACTTTAATTAATCAACGAGCTATTTTCTGAGCCTTGTGCCAAGTATGGGGCTGGGCTTAATAACAAGTTCTAATTCATGATCCTCTTTGCTATACTCTGACCTCCTTGGAGTCCCCAGAGTCCCTTTCATCTTTTCTAATGGTCTCATTTTCATTTTTGTTGATCCTCTTTGAATGAGCTCCAATTTCTCTACAACTCTCATAAATACTTCAGGAAAGCCTTGATTATTGCCAAATATGGGAGAAAGATTACTACTCATGATAAGTTTGTCATATTCCTATTCATATATACTCCAGCACAATGTTAGCTTTTTAAATAATTGCTTTATGCTGCTGAATCATCAATTTGTGTTCCTTGATGAGCATTAAGCCACCCCCTCCTCCCACAGTAGTTGAGCACACTGTCTTTCTTAAATCAATTTTGTTTTTTTGTTCCTCACTGTTCTAGCTTTCATTCAAGCTGATGAAACTCAGTCCTGTTTTTTAAAGTTGTTTTTCTACATATTCAAGCTATATTTTCATCTTTTTAAATATTAGCAATTCTTCCTACACCCTTCCTAGTTCAGTTTCATTCAACGCAATATTTGGCACCTATTAGGTGCCAGGCATTGTACTAGATATTAAAGGTACAAAATGGGTAAACATGAGCCATATTAAGATGTTCTCAATACTGAGGTAACAGAAAATTTATTAAATTCCACATCCAAGGTAGAGGGATACATACATTCAGAAAGAGATCACTTGGTAGGCTTCCTGGTGGAGATAATGCTAACTTGAGCTCTTAGGACTAAATGGGAATTAAGTCATGCAGTCAATATTATGGCATTCCAGGCAGAGGAAACTGTATAATTAAAAGGTTAGAGGCTTATAGCAGTGGATATACATGGCAACTATAAACAGCTTCTTACCACCAGTAGAAAATGCAAGCTGAGAAACTGTGGGAAACTTAACTAAACATCGTTTCAACTTCACTAAGGAAGTAAGTAAAGATTATATGATCTTTGGCTGCTTCAGTTCAGTTCAGTTCAGTTCAGTCTCTCAGTCGTGTCCGACTCTTTGCGACCCCATGAATCACAGCACACCAGGCCTCCCTGTCCATCACCAACTCCCGGAGTTCACTCAAACTCATGTCCATCGAGTCGGTGATACCATCCAGCCATCTCATTCTCTGTTGTCCCCATCTCCTCCTGCCCCCAATCCCTCCCAGCATCAGAGTCTTTTCCAGTGAGTCAACTCGTCGCATGAGGTGGCCAAAGTATTGGAGTTTCAGCTTTAGCATCAGTCCTTCCAATGAATACCCAGGATTGATCTCCTCCAGAATGGACTGGTTGGATCTCTTCCTTAATACAATTGAACCTCATAATTGGCAGAGTCCACATTTGTGAATTTGTCCATGTTCTAAAATTTATCTAAACCCCCCACATCAACAGCTAGGTGCTTTTACCTAGACAAGCACAGAGTGATGAGGAGTTTAAGCCACCCACCCACCCTGCACATTCCCAGTTGAGGTCAAACAAGGTGACTCCATCTTCTTATTGCAACTCTCACACAGTAAACAAGTATCCTTTTTGAGGTCTATTTAGTGCCATGTGTTTTTGCATTGAGCTTTGTGTTGGTGGTTTTGTTACTTAAAATGACAGACTTTTGGACGCTGTGGGAGAAGGCGAGGGCGGGCTAATTTGAGAGAATAGCAGTGAAACATGTATATTATCATATGTGAAACAGATCGCCAGTCCAGATTCAATGCATGATACAGGGTGCTCGGGGCTGGTGCACTGGGATGACCCTGAGGGATGGGATGGGGAGGGAGGTGGGAGGGGGGTTCAGGATGGGGAACACATGTACACCCATGGCTGATTCATGTCAGTGTATGGCAAAACCACTACAGTGTTGTAAAGTAATTAGCCTCCAACTAAAATAAATAATTTTTCAAAAATGGCCCCAAAGTATAAGGCTGAAGTGCTAGCTAGAGCTCCTAAAGTGAAAGAAAGCTGCTATGTGCTGGATGGAGAAGATATGCATGTTAGATAAGCTTCAAAATTAATAAGGCTTAACTAATAAGAAGTAGTTCTATCTCTCAAGAAAATTATGGCAGTGCCTAAATGTCTGCATTCCATCCATGTGAAGAGTAGCTGTAGCTGTCCCATTTCATTATTTAAATGCATTGACACTGTTGTCAAGACTTGCTTAAGTTTGACCATCACCAACAATGAAATCCTGGAGTAAAACCTACACTGGATCTGTGCTGACCACATTCAGTTCTACCAGAACGGGCACACCTTGAATTTGTAGACATTCAATGGCTCTTTCTTGATAATGAATCTACTGTTGGTGATGTTAATAATGAAAAACAGAAAGATATCTGAGCAAATCTCACATTCACCTAAAATGTAACAGAAGTACCCAGGCTAGGAAAATACATGCTTTGAGGGTATGCTCAGTACAACTAAATAAAACTGCTTCTGCATGCATGACTCTAAACTAGCCTCAGTTATGGACAGCATCACTTCTGTTCATGAGAAGTCTACGGTCTACTGCATTTTTGAGGGTAAGAATTATAGCGGATATTATAATGAGAAGGGATTAAAATAAACAGAAGGGATTAAAATGCTATGGAGTTTTAATGGTGTTTGAGACCATACTTGATAATAGGGAGAAGGATTTCAGACAAAAGCTTCATAAGAGAGATGATATTCTTGCCTAAATACATCCAAAGTCAGAAAAAACACAAAGCATGTTAAGGAAACATCTAACATGCTTTGAGTATACAGACTTTGTGAGGGTAAGAAAGAGGAGAAGTGACTGAAAACCAGGCTGTTCTCTTAAATGCAATTGGAGGTTTTTGAGCAGAGGCATAACATGAGGGGATTCCCTGGTGGCTCAGACGGTAAATAATCAGCCTGCAATGCAGGAGACAAGGGTTTGATCCCTGGGTCAAGAAGATCTCCTGGAGAGGGGAATAGAAATCCACTCCAGTATTCTTGCCTGGAGAATCCCATGGACAGAGGAGACTGGCAGGCTACAGTCCAGGAGGTCACAAAGAGTTGGACATGACTAAGCAACTAAACACATAATTTGAGGAGGGGTCATCAAGCAACAGAGTGCTGGAGGAGGCACATGGGGCAGGGCAGGGGATCTGGGTAGAGTTCCTGAGAAATTTTGAGGCTTATGAAAGGGTGGTGGCAGGAGAAATGGAAAAGTGGAGAGAAGTGTGAAGAGTAGAAGAGGTTTCACACACAGGAAGCTAAGAGTGAACAGCCTGAGTTATTGGAAGAACGTGTGAGCCATTCATGGTCATAGGAAACTCAGGTGACGCAACCAGCTGAATTCCTTGTCCACATGATATATGCCAAAAGACGTTTAAGTGGAAATGTTAAGAGTGGGAAGTTGGTAAATTGAGCATGGATCATGAAAGAACTTGGAATAGGGCTGATTATTTAGAAGACATCTGCTTAAAAAAGCAATTGTAAGGCCTATAAAGTAAAAATCCTTGTGCTACATAAAATGAAAGTAATCAGTGTATGTTACAAATGTAGAAACACATATATAAAATGCATAGCATATATATGTTGTTATATGTGTATTCAGATGTGCTCTTTGATTTAATCTTCAGTGTAATTCTGTGGCTCAGTTGTTACAGAATGAAAAGGAGAGGGAAAAGTTTTTCATTTTGAAAATATCCAGGAAAAAAAATTTTTTTTAAATGCTCCTCTCTCCCTGTCTCTATGGGAAAGAATAAAAAAAGATGAAAAAGATGAAACTGAACCTGGAGGGTGGTGGACATAGCTTGCAAATGTCAAAGACCTTGACTTGCTTTTGTCTTAGTCCAGATACCTATTATTTATATCTGGATTGTAAGGAAAGAATTCTTCCTCGGTTTTCCTGCCTTTCAATTCACTGTGTTCCCTTCATCTGCCAGACAGACCTTTAATATTTCGACTTTTCTGCCCCTCAGCTTTCCCTGGTGGCTCAGATGGTAAAGAATCTGTCTGCAAAGCAGGAGACCTGGGTTTGATCCCTGGGTGGAGAAGATCCCCTGGAGGAGGAAATGGCTACCCACTCCAGTATTTTTGCCTGGAGAATTCCATGGACAGAAGAGCCTGGCAGGCTACAGTCGATGGGGTTGCAAAGAGTCAGACACGACTGAGCAACTGACACTTTAAAGACCTCCAGTGGCCCCCTCCCTTTTGATTACAGCATTAAAGTCCCCTCCAGTCTCATTCTCACCTTGGCTCCAAACTCACTTTGGGGCACTCAGCATTTCCCAGACCCAGACATATACCTTTAGATCTGTGACTTTTTTCTAGTGTTGCTATTTCTGCCCACAAACCTATTTCCTTCCAGATACTCCTAGCAAAATCTTACTTAGCCAACAAGTTCCAGATCAAATAAAATAGCCTGAGACAGTTTTCTGATTTCCATACCCCAAGCAAATGCTAAATCCTGTGTTGCCCAAGTAGCCAGACCAGGCTGATGCTGGGTTAACAACTTCAGCTAAATCTTATGAAAACTAGTCGGAACTGATTCATTTGGGGTTACTTTACTGCATAAAATTTAGCAAACAGAAAGGGGATAACTCTAGGTTTTATTTGTTGGTTTATTTTTAGTGAACATATTAGGGTGCTAACACATTAGGGCGCTTGCAGATTTGAAGATGTATCTGTGTTAATACCATCAGAATAGATTTAATTGAAACTGGCACTGGGTGGTGTACATGAAATCAAAGTGCAACCAATATTCTTTACGTTTTGTACAACACAGATCTGCTCAGACATGAGAAGTGTCATGATAAATGGCAACCTCAGCAAATGTTTGCTGCAAACCAGGATCTCCTTTAATGTCTGTTGTGGAAAAGATTATATGGACTGTCAATCAGACCCTCTTCATTATATACACACAATCAGATTATAAACATGCAGAGGTTATATTTGAGCTTCAGTTACAACTATAAGAGTATGATTTTATAAAATAATAAAAACATTTAGTTGGATTCCTTTGGAACATGACTCAATATGCACCTTCAGAAGCACAAATTGAATTTCTAAATATTGCTATTATCACACCTAATAGGTGTGACCCTAAAACCAGAGAGCTAACTGCCTCTGAATTCAGTTCTCAGAACTGATAACAGAGTACTGCATTAATGAGGACACAGCCGAGGTAAGAGAAATTTTCAGAGTTTCAAGCCATTAAAATTACATTTCACTTTTGTCTTTCATAAAATGCATCTGAGCTCTAGCTCAGATTAGACTCACCTTAGACCATCTCACATTAGACTAAACACAACTTCCCAGTATCTACTATAAAGTAAGAGCTTTGTGTGCTATTTAAACTGTAATGCAAGTGAAAAAGTGAAAATGTTAGTCGCTCAGTTGTGTCTGACTCTGTGACCCAATGGACTGTAGCCTAAGCACACCGGGTTCCTCTGTGCCTGGAATTCTCCAGGCAAAAATACTGGAGTGGGTTGCCATTCTCTTCTACAGGGGATCTTCACAACCCCCGGATAGAACCTGAACCTGGGTCTCCTGCTTTGTGTGCAGATTCTTTACCATCTGAGCCACCAGGGAAGCCTCAAATTGTAAAGCAAATATGTACTTTAAGAAGTTAATCTACTGAGGGTACTTTGCATGTTGCACTTGCCAAGAATTTTGTTGTTATGAAACTAGGAAATATTTTTTTAAAAGTAATGGCTTGCAGAATAAATTTTGCAAAGAACAAATTAATAAAATATTAGTGAACACTGAAGAAATTTTGATAAACATTAGGAAAAGGTTACAACTTCAAAGCTTATTAGAAATTCCATTACATCTCTTGTTCTACCAAGAATCAAACCCTCCCACCCTCTACTCTGTGTAAAAGTATTTCTGGTCAACCTTATGATAATAGTTGCTTTTGTCTCATAATTTGTGTGTTCTCCTCAGTTCTTTGTGCTTCCCAGGTGGTTCCGTGTTAGAGAATCCACCTGTCAATGCAGGAGATGCAGGTTCAACCCCTAGGTCGGGAAGATCCCCTGGAGGAGAAAATGGCAACCCACGCCAACATTTTTGCCTAGAGAATCTCATGGACAAAGAAACCTGGCAGGCTACAGTAGATAGGATCAGAAAGAGTGGAACACAACTGAGCACACACATACTCAGCTCTTTTGTCATTTCTGGTAGGAAGATAAGTAACTTTAATTATAATCTTGCTTCTTACTTAAATAACCTATTCTGTAGTGATTCATCTCACTTCACTCTCTTTCTTATTCATGTCTTGTTAATTCCCCAGTGAATTCTCCATACTTGCCATTTTTCATCTGCTAAAGTGTAATTGGAAGTCCTCATTCTCGTGACTCCTTCAATACTTATAGTTGACATTTAGATTTATTTTATAGAATTGAGACTATTTCTCACAAACAAGCAACCTTAGGGCTTGGGATGCTACTGCCTGAAACTGGAAAATAATTACACCAGAAGAATCTAACACATGATCAGAGTGTATACAAAAAGAGTCATGGCAGACATGCACTCCATGAAGGCAAAGAGCTTGAGAATGTTCCACTTGCAGAATAAGAGTATATAATATTCTAAGTCACAAATATAAGGAAGGAGGCTTAGGAAGGTAAGGCAGATCCCCATTGAGGGGCTTGGTGAGACTCTGAAGAGTGATATTATAGGATCTAATATCCAGGCTGGGGACATGGGCTAGGAACCAAGGCAAAGAACTCTCAGGACTCAGCACCGAAGAAGGCATTGGTAAGCACAGCCTGAGCAGTAGACGTAAAGCCCGGGAACAAGAATGATCTGGATGCCAAATAAAATCTTTCAAGGTCAGAAGCCTAGAGCTAAACCAGTCCCAGAAAGCAGGAGGTGAACTGGATCCACTAAGAGTAGAAATAGTCCAATGGTGGGAGGGAACAGGATTGCAGATAGGAGTGAAGAAGTGAAGAAAAGGAAGCCAAACAGCATCTTGGCATAGGTTCTTCCCTCCCCATTCCCTCATGTCTTTGCATCAACATATATTTATATCTTAAAAACTTTTCCATTCAGATGCACAGGAGAAAATTTCTCCAAGAATAACTGTTTAACATTTTTTTTTTTCCCCCTCAGACAGGGCATTTGATCTTGAAGAGTCCATGGAGGATTTCTTGAAAGATTTAAATTTTCTCTTCTTTAGAATTGTGTCTTATACCTTCACAGACTTGTGATTTTAGTTATCCATGCGTGGTTAAGGGTCATATTATAAAGAAGATGCCAAAAAGGAACTGCTCATGATATTGACGTTTTATTGACCTAGGATGAGTGGACAATGGTCTCAATTTAGATTCACTGAATGAGTCTTATCCTGTAAATGGCTATGGTTTCATATGAGTTTCTCTTTTTGTTTTATTTTTAATACTTCACAGCATCCATTTGGTTTAGAATATGGAAATCACTCTGCGAAACTTGAGAGGCTTATCAAAATGTTAATTAGTAGCAAAGAAGCAGATCAAAATTATAGGATGTTCCCATGTCTCTAGCAACTGAAGGCCCCTACAACCAGTACTTGCAAAACCCAGAATATTCTATTAATAAAAATAAAAGTAACTGTTCCACCTGGATTGTAAACCAATCTCACCCTACTTCCTTCTAGAAGCTTGCTCTTACAGTGCTCTTTCTAGCGGTCTTGTAAGCCTTCCTGACCTTTATTTTTATTTTTCTCCATTCTCTGCCTTCTAAAAATTAAATAAGAATATTTTTTTGCTGGACAATGCTTTCATTTTACCTTTCTCTTTTCTCATTCCTGACAGCTTTTTTGCCAAGTACCTGCCATTTTTAGAACAATCAAGAAGAAATCATACTAAATCTTTTGGACCTCTCTCTTTAATATGAAATAACTGGGATAATGAATGGTCTTTCTTTGACCATGCTGCATGTGAGATCTTCGGGCTGCTCTCCGCTTGTGGTGTACAAGCTTCTCATTGAGGTGACTTCTCTTGCTGTGGACCAAAAGCCCGAGGGCACATGGGCTTCGGTAGTTGCAGCTCCCGGGCTCTGGAGTTGTAGTACCACTTATTGGCTTAGTTGCCCCATGTGGGATCTTCCTGAATCAGGGATGTCTTCTTCATTGGCAGGCAGATTCTTTACCACTGAGCCACCAGAGAAACCCTAATGATTCTTAAATGTTTTCTTGTAGCAGAGTATTATGATTCTAAAAATACAAGTTTTTAAAGAGCTAGAATTTTAGATAGTTTTTAGAACTAAATCTATAAAAAATATAATTTGGTTTAACTCCCTTTTGTACAAAGAAGAAAGCAATTATTTTTGGGGTATAGTATATGCTTGAATAATATAACTTTTCATCATCGATTTATACTTTTCTAATTCATAACATCAGTGTATACTAGGTGAAGGACTAAAAAGCAATGTGTAGCTCTTATTTTTAAGAAGATGAAGTACAGCTCTTTAAGTATGTACAGCAGAATACCGCTATACCAATATTATTCTCTTTTTCAAGGTATCCAGGATTCAATACATTCAGTAATTGTTGCACTGAAAAGTTCCAGTTTGAGAAATGTGGGTATCTTTTGTGTTTATTAATTATGATAGAGGCTGATATAAGATATTTTGACCTATTTATTCACTTTGTGGTAGAAGAGTGACCAAAGTTGTCATAAAATATCCAACAGGTACGTAGCACTTACTATGTGTCAGACACTATCCTAAGCATTTTCTATATATTAACTCATAGAATCCTCACAACCTCACAAGATACCTTGTTTTGAGATAAACTAATGTTCAAAGAGGTCAACTTATATGCTCAGGGAATGTAGAAAATGTGCAATTCAGAGGCAGCAGTGTGTCCCAAGATCTTTGCTTCTAAGACTGCCTCCTTCTGTCTCTTCTAAGGATTCTCTATGTCTATTGCCCAGCTTTGTTTGTCTCTTCTTAGCTTGATTAACATGCTATATCCCTTACTCCAAGATGGCCACTGGCAATTGTGATGGAAAGACAGAAACTCTATTTCCAGGTGAGGAATTACATCAGTCTAGCTCAATCACTGTAGCCAAGGAAAATGTGGTGCTGTGATTGGCTGGGTGTCAGTCACGCAACAGCCCTGATCAGTCACGCAACTGATTGAAATTGGTTCTACAAAAGCCACTTCAAGACAGATATTAGGATATCCCTAGAAAACTAAAACCATGGCATCTGGTCCCATCACTTCATGGGAATTAGATGGGGAAACAGTGCCAGACTTTATTTTTTGGGGCTCCAAAATCACTGCGGATGCTGATTGCAGCCATGAAATTAAAAGACGCTTACTCCTTGGAAGGAAAGTTATGACCAGCCTAGATAGCATATTAAAAAGCAGAAATATTACTTTGCCAACCAAGGTCCATCTAGTCAAGGCTATGGTTTTTCCCGTGGTCATGTATGGATGTGAGAGTTGGACTGTGAAGAAAGCTGATCGCCGAAGAATTGATGCTTTTGGACTGTGGTGCTGGAGAAGACTCTTGAGAGTCCCTTGGACTGCAAGGAGATCCAACCAGTCCATTCTAAAGGAGATCAGCCCTGGGTATTCATTGGAAGGACTGACGCCAAAGCTGAAACTCCAATACTTTGGCCACCTCATGCGAAGAGTTGACTCACTGGAAAAGACTCTGATGCTGGGACGGATTGGGGGCGGGAGGAGAAGGGGACGACAGAGAATGAGATGGCTGGATGGCATCACCGACTTGATGGATGTGAGTTTGAGTGAACTCTGGGAGTTGGTGATGGACAGGGAGGCCTGGCGTGCTGTGATTCACGGGGTCACAAAGAGTCAGACACGACTGAGCGACTGAACTGAACTTAACTGATACATTTAAATCTAGAAAGGACTGAAGTAGAGCTAAATGAGAATGGAGGACTCTTAGGAATAAACTCACCTCAAGTCACTGGGATTTTTCTTTTCTCTGGTGAACATAATTCAAATGCAAATTTTGCCTGGGATACCATACTATTTTTGTTGCATTCTTCAAAAAATTATACAGAAGTCCCTTTTAACATTCTCCTTAGGGTCTAGAGGTCCCTGTTGATGATACAGTTCATGAAACCAGCTTTTGAGCAACTAATTAAGTTCCAGGCATTAATTTCAGAGCTGAAGGCATATTGTGGTGAAGCATCCCATGGGAAAGTCAGAGGTAACTTGGGCTTGACAGTATACGAAATACATACTTGGGTGTAAGTGGTTCAAAGCCTGAAAATGCTGAAAATGGAAGACTGCTGCATAGATGGTCTCCTGCAGGGGAGACTATGCAAGCAAGCCTCTGATGAAGACTTTACCTCCCTCCCCACAGATCCTGTCATCAGATAATTTTTTTATTCACTGATCAGTACTCTCTGGGTCTTGTCTTCCCTTATGTAAGCTCTCCAAGCTTGGCTCTCCTGGCATTCAGGCTATCTTCTGTGGCCTTCCTTTCTCCTCAAACTTCTTTGGCATCCTCTACCTATACTCCGCTCTTACTGCTCTACACAAAAACTCTCTTCTCTCCCTTTTACTCACAATGGTTCTTTTTGGATAGTAAGATGGATCCAGCTTATCCATTCAAAACTGCACCCTAATTATTATCAGCAACGGAACTGCCTCTTCCACTCCCTCTAGAGGGCAGTGAAAGCTCAATCTTCGGAGAGTCTCGGGCCTTTCAGGTGGCCCTCATCTGGTGGCTTATTCTAGAAAGAATTCCAGAAAAGGTGAGGAGGGTGTTCAGTAATTGGGAACAGATTGAATATAACCTCTGCCTCTGGTAGAGAAATACTTTATTCCTAAGATCTAGCCAATGGGCGTTTCTACTTTCCATGCCCTGCGTATGGACGTAGGAAGCCATGGACGGCCCGAATGTGCAATGAAAGCGTTCTGAGTGTGCTGTGTGAAAGCCTCAGCCAGTGTGCTACACAGATCCTGGCTGGAGCAGCTTCCTTGACCACACTAACTTCTAAACAACCTAACTCTGTGACAGCACTGGCTGATTGAGTTGTCATGTTTGTAACGAATGGTCCCTTGACTACAGGCTGGTCAGGCAACAATAATATCTTGGCCTGACTTGAAATGATGACTCAGGTCTGTCCAATTCTTGCATCTATAAACTTAAGTTTGAAATGATAAATACATGAAATATTTTCCAGTGAGCAGTGTGAGTTTAAGGTGCAAAGTTATGAAAGGCGCAATAAATTGGTACACAAACTAAAGCTATGAGGGAGGGTAAAGTAACGATAAATCTGATGTGGTGCAAAGAAGCAGATTCAACCTGAGGGAGGAGAAACTAGGTGACCTCCATAATGAACTGTTTATATTAATACCTTTCTGCTTACAATATATGCATATCTTTACATAAAAGGATGTGTACTCTCAACCAGTTTTGATTTTAAAAGTTCAGCTTCTTTTTGATATATTTTAAATAGTCACTGATCCTTCTGGAGTCATTTCCTACCAGGTTCCTCTTATTCCTAACAGTATTCAGAGTCTCACCAGTTTCCTCATCCCCTCAAAGGCCTCCGCTTAATAGTTAGAGATTTCAGAACTTGCTGTCTCACTATTGGTAATAGAAACACTTTCCCAGCACTCTGCTGATGGCCCCTGTCAAATGGGCTCTTGGTAGAAGTCTGAGAGACTCCATCACAGAGGTAGAGTATTTGGTTGACCTTATCCAAGATGATCCCCTAAACTGGCCATTCCCCAGTTGGGGATCTCTTAGTTTCTTTCCCTCTTTGCTTCTGACTCCTGACATGGACTTCCCTTTAAGACTGTTTTGCTCTGAGGAGCTCGTAAACAATCTAACCCTATCTTCTCAGACCTTTCATAAGCTAGCCTAGAATTATAGCCTGACATTTCACCCCACTGCTTTCCATAGACTCTGCATCCAAGCTCATGCAAGGTATTAACCAAATTCAGTTCTTTGGAGTTGTATGGTTGAAGTTGTCATTTATTTACTGGCTGCCAGCTTTGGGTTGCCCCTAGCTCCCAAAGTCACTCTCTGTTCTTGCATGTTCTTAGAGGAGCCTTGTATGTGGGCTCCTACATCTCAGAGCCAGCACTGAATACTTATCCTACGTAGACTCTTCTGGGCATTCCCTTTTCCTGCACCTTCTTTCCTTCTTCTTCATGAGCATCTATCTCACTGACTCCACTTGAGAATGTTCTTTGCTTGAAAAAACTCCTGTGATTAGATTGAGCCTGCTCAGATAATCCAAGACAATCTCCCAATTTTAAGGTCAAGGTCTGTAACTTTGATTGCAATCACAAAGTCCCCTTTGCAATTTAACATAACATATTTGCAGGCTCCAGGAATTAGGGTTTGGACATCTTTACTGGTTCATTCTACCTTTCACATTGTCTGGTTCCTATATATGAACCAGTTTTCAGACCCAATCTTATTGATCTTTCCCGCGGGAAACATCTTGCAGTAGTTTGACAAATGGACATGGTAATGATTTTCCCCATTTATTCCTAGAGGTAACTATGGTCATATCCTCTGGTAACTGCACTGTGAGAGGGTGATGCTTGTACATTTGGAGGGCTATTGAACTTACTAATCATGGCCCTCCTGTTTGAGTGTGGACATATGGGACCAGGTAATAAATGGAGTTCTGGCCAAAATCAAGCCCACACGGGATCCACTGAGTTTATAGACACAGATGGTGGTTATTTTATCACTGTCTGAATGTATAATTGGAACAGGCATACTTGGTAATTGAGATAACTCTCACATCAAGTCCTGCTCCTCTGAGGTAAGAGCTCTCATGATAGGGAAAGCCAAGAAGAACCCTCTGAAATTCTCCCGCTCCAAGATAGTAAAAAGGTAATATATCTCCAGCAGATGGTGGCTACAGAGCTCATCAAATATCTGATAAGCCAGAACAGGTTCCCCCATGTCATTAAATCAGACCAGAATAATATATTTTACACTAAAGGAGAAGCAGGAGTAGGCTTACGACTAATGGAACCACTAGTTATAGTACAGACCAGACCACTCAGAAACTGCAACTTGACAGAGCCTTGGCAAACCAATGAAGGTACAACCAAAGCCCCAGCTTCTCTCAGTGTAGAGCCCATGGGGTGGCCTAACAGTCATGCATGTGTGCTAAGGGTCTGACTCTGGGACCCCATGGACTGTAGCTTGCCAGGCTCCTCTGCTCATGGGATTCTCCAGGCAAGAATACTGGAGTGGGTAGCCATTCCCTTCTTCAGGGGATCTTCCTGACTCACGGATTGAACCTGTGGCTCCTGCACTGCAGGCAGATTCTTTACTGCTGAGCCACTGGAGCAACCAATATTCATCCTGCACCCTAAGTCTATCTTAGTGTCTGCCTCTCAGACAAATCAACATGCTACATGTATACTAGCTACTCCACCAATGCTGACTGAGATGCACATAACTAAAGTTTCTTCATAAGCTGATGCTCATATACTCTGCAGTGGACATTGTGCTCAAATCCTCTATATGCAGTCCTTCCAGATCAGTTTAAACAATGAGGGGTAGTCTACTCAGCTGGCTAGGGTCAGTTGTTTCACTGACTTCACAATGTACGCTCATTCCAACCACTTCTAATCTTCACTGCTAGCATCCTTCTCCAAGACACAAAGTTCTTTTCACCCCTAACCCTCTTCTAGTCTCCTACGTCTGATTCTGCACTTGCTGCCCTATAGCAAATTCTCTGTAGGCTGAGTGATCCTTTTCAAAATGTAAATCAGATCACACCACTCTTTTCTTCAAAATCATTTGATGCCTGCTTATCCCCTTAGGGGCTTCCCTGGTGGCTTAGATGGTAAAGCATTTGCCTGCAATACAGGAGACCCAGGTTCAATCCCTGGATCGGGAAGATCCCCTGGAGAAGGAAATGGCAACCCACTCCAGGACTCTTGCCTGGAAAATTCCATGGATGGAGGAGCCTGGTAGGCTACAGTCCATGGGTTCACAAAGATTTGGACACGACTGAGCAACTTCACTTTCTTTTTCTTTATCCCTCTTAGAAAAAAATCCAGCATACTTTCCAAGGCCTAGAACACATCATGATCGTCCCGTATTGCTAACTTTCTGACCTCAGCTCCTTACATATTCTAGGTTTCTTATTCTCTTCTAGCCACTTTGCCTTCCATGGTGTTTCTTGGCCCAAGGCTCTGGACTTGCTATTCTCTCTGTATAGAAACAGCTTTTCTCAGATACTCACATGGCTCCCTCCTTCAGCTCACTCAAATCTCTTTAAGTCATTTCCTCAGAGACTCTTTCTCTGCCCACATGGCCCAAGATTCCTTCACTGTGATTTATCTATTCTTTGTCTCTTGCACTACTGTATTTTTTGCTCACAGAATTTATAATCTGAGATTGTATGTTTTGTTAATTTGTATCATTTCGGTTTCTCCAACAAGAATATAATCCCCATGGAGGCAAGAATTCTTTTGTTTTAATTTCAAGAGCATTTAAAAATGCCTAGGACAGTGCTTGTTGACCTTTGATGGGTTCACTAAATATTTGTAAATTGAAGAAGCTACTCAGAAATGGGCATGTGGTCCAACTCTGGTCCATGACTTGTGAGGGAAACTGTGTTAAGTGTCCTCTGATATAGGTCCATTCTTTATAAGCTAGACCCACAGTAAGAGATAAGAATCTCTCTTCTTCCTCTGGGTGTGTTTATGTTGAAAATGAGAAGCCTGGAACTGAAGGGGTCATTTTGGAATCAACCTGAGGAGGAAACCTATGCAATTATTGAAGAGCATGGAGAGATGGAAAGAACCCAGGTCCTTGATTTCACTGAACTACCGACTCATCTCAATCTGAGGCATCCCTACGAGGGGTTTGCAGTCGTGAAAGGGAGTAAATGTCTAACTGATTATGCCAGTGTTCTTACGGATATAATTTCATTCATGGTTTTGGTCCTCTCAGCCAAGAACAATCTGGCTGATGCATGCACATTTTCTAGTTCTTCTCACTACACAATCCCATACACCTGATTTTCTAAATACATCAAAACTCCAGATGTCCAGCTAACTGTTCATCTGTGGTTTTGCTTAATCTTTTGCTTCTACACACATAAAATTTTACTCTTTTCTAACACTTCCTCCTTTGTGGACCAACTCAGAAGTTTCCTTCTCTGGCCTGTCTTCCCAACAATTCACTGCTGTATTACAATCGCTTTTTTTCTGCTGCGACCCCATCGCTTATAGCTTATCTTTTTTCTATTTGCTGCTTAGTCGCTTAGTCGCTAAGTCGTGTCCAACTCTTTTGTGACCTCATGGACTATAGCCCTCTAGGCTCCTCTGTCCATGGAATTTCCCAGGCAAGAATACTGGAGTGGGTTGCCATTTGCTTCTCCAGCGGATCTTCCTGACTCAGGGATTGAATCTGCATCGCCTGCTTTGGCAGGCAGATTCTTTACACTGCGCCACCAGGGAGGCCCATTCTTTTCCTGGTTCCTACTAATTCAGGTTTCCTGTTGCAGTGATTTCCCCCCATTCTCATCTTTATTCATTCATTCACCAGTATTCACTGAATATTTATTGCCAGGCTTTGCACACATATCAGTAAACAAAACATATAAAATTTTTTGCTACAGTAGAATGTATATTCTTGTTGATGGGATGGAGGTGTCCATTCAATATACTAATTAATTAAATAGTATATCAGGGGATAAGTAGTACAAAGAAAAATATTGCAACAGAAGGATGAGTAAGAAATACAAGGGTCCGTGTGAGAAGATTGCAGTTTTATAAAGGGGTGGCTCAGGGAGGCAGTTCACCTCATATAGAAAGTGACACACAAACAGACTTGAAACAGTAAGCCGTCTATCTGGGGCAGAGTGTTTCAGGTATAGGCAATAGGTCCCAGGGCAAGAATGCCCTCATGTGTTTGAGGAACAGCCAAAAACCTTTATGCCCAGAGCAGAATGAGTAGAGAAGAAAGAACACATCTTCAACACCTTCCCCATCCCAAGGACCAGCACAGTCATTCAACCACTGAACCTTTGATAAGGTTCAGTTATCAAAGATTATTTGAAGGCTTTGCCTTTTTTATGAAGTAGTTGTTCCTATTGGCTGAATTTATGATTATGTGCATCATTCAAGTATCAAAATAGTCCTAATTAATATTTTTAGTAGAATATATTATGAACCAGATTTGTTTTCTACCATCCAGGTAACTTTCCTAAGACAATTTCAAGTCCCAACATTCAGACTCACATTTCAGTCTAAATTTCTCCCACTTCAAGATTAACTCCAGATTTCAGACTTATTGACCTGCATCTCATACCTAGAGGTAAAATAAGCCACAATTGTAAGATGGACTGTCTAAAGAGTATTCCACTTGCTGACTCTTTGACCTGGTCTCTCTCTCTCTCTTTTTTTTTTTTTTTATGTGGACCATTTTTAAAGTCTTTATTGAATTTGTTACAATACTGCGTCTGTGTTATGCTTTGGACTTTTGGCCACATGGCCTGTGGCATCTTAGCTCCCAGATCTGGGCTTGAACCCACACCCCCTGCATTGGAAGGTGAAGTCCCAACCACTGGACCACTAGGGAAGTCCCTGGAGGTGGCTTTTGAGAGACAGTTTTAAAGCCCTTGTTCCTGGTGTGATGAAGTATGTGAAGGCAGATTAATCCAGGGAGTGCGTCAGCCCCACTCCCAGACCTCAGCGAAGACATGTCTCACTTCCAGAAACAAGCAAGGGCTAGGCTAAGGGTGCAGGCAGAGCCAGAGGCAGATGCCAAGGCTCCCTGGATAGCACCCAGGAGATGCTGAGTGACAAAGGGGCCCCTGGGACTACAGGGGGGAATCACAGCTGGGAGGTGCACTGCAGTTTCAGAGACAGTGGAGAGAAAGATTCAACAGGGACAAAGTCAGTGAGCACCACCCTCGCCAGAACACAACTGGCTCCATGACCTCTTCTCTTGCCTGTGTGACACACTGCTGCTCCTATTAAAGATTCCATCTTGGCTCCACTGTTCCAGGCCATGGTAGCCTAGGAGTCGGGTGTGCCCCTTGATGGAAGGCCATCTCAGCTGCTACTGAGTCACCACACCACCGTCATCACTCCTGCCACTCCATTCCAGTAGCATCACTTCAGACATCTGGTCAAGAACTGGGTTATCTTCACTTTGGTCTTAAGGAGCACTATGTCATTCCCATGTCCTACTGGGAAGACTGGGGCAGAGCTGCCCATCAGGAAACTTTTCCAGGACTCTCCCACTCCATTCAAGATAATCCAGGTCTTGGTTATTAAGTCTGCATCATAAGTCTAGTCATCTGTGCTCTCAGGAGAGTTTTGGACGTCCTTTCCTATAGGTCAGGGTCGTCTCAGAATACCATTGTGCCACAGAGTGTTTGAATCTCATGGTGTGCCATGGTTCCCTATACACACATACACAATTTTGTCAAGCATTCATTGCATTTTTCTTCAGGTAAAATAGCTGCCTAATTGCTTTACATCCTCATCACTAAGATATCAGTAAAGAATTCTCAAAACCAAGGTTTTGCTGTCACCAAAGTATATTGAGAAGTCAACCACTTTAAATCATTGTTTCTCAGGTTAAATCACATACACACACTAAAATGGTGCAGGTGTGTGCTTTATTTTTTCTTAAATTTTCTCATTTTATATATATATATATTTCCTTTATTTTTCTCATCATATGTATTTTAAAATTATATATTTATTTAATTATATATCTTAATTAGAAGCTTTTAAAAGCAAATTTATAGAAAGCATCTTCAGATTACTGTAACTGGTAAGCTTGTCAAAAGGAAAATAGAAAAATGTAAGAAGTTGTATGAATGATTGCATTTATAAAAAGTTTTATGCATTATTTTGAGGTTTATGCATCATAATCTAATTTAAAATTGTTATTTATATGAAACTAATCTCTGATGTACTACTTGTGATTTCCAGGGCCCAAAGATAGGAGTAACCAATAAATTTTCATGTTAAAGTCACTCTATCTGCACAAATGTACTGGTTTTATCATCAGATACATTATGCTGGTTAGAAGTTGTGGCAGGAGAGTTTATTACAATGAGATAACAATTCTATCTTTCATTAACAGTTTAACAAAACTTTCTAGATAAAGATGATTGGTAGACAAATCTGCAAATAGATATTGATACAGATGATATGCACACATGTATACATATACTTTCTATCAAAATTTATGGAGTACTTAGTAGATGTAGTACTAACATACTCAGTACTATGTAAGATGCTGTTCTAAGTATGGGGTACCTGGTGGTGAACAAGACAAAGCTCATTCTCTCATGAAGCTTCTATTCTACTTAGGAAGGAAGACAATAAATATACGAACAAATTTAACATAGTGGCAAAAGATTGATGAGTGGAAAAGATATCACTGTATTTTGTGCCATCAAAGTACTAGAGTGAGTTAACATCTGAATTCAGACCTAAATGTTGACAAGCGTTCAGTCATGTGGATGGTTCTAAGAAGAATGATTCCCAAAAAGGGAAGTACAACACAAACTGTAGTTACAGATTTCATTGTGTTGAGGAAGTTTCAATTATCAGACGCTTTCAAGATCTTTAGGCACATATATAGAATTAAATTTAACTTTACTAATACCTTCCAAGAAAAACATCCTCAAGTTATGATTATTAAATTCTCAGTAAGACTGATTGCTGTCATTTTTCTACTGTGGTTGTGTAGCAGGCACTGTTTCGGATATTTGGATGATCCAACTCCTACCTCCCATGGCCTCCTTCCTGGAGGTGACCATTTGACACAGCTCTGGCCAATAAAATGTCAAAGGGAGCAAAATTAAATGGGGTTCCCTAGAAGCTTTTCGCTTTTCTGATGAAATAGCTTTTACTCATCTCTTCTGCACTCTTTTAGACAGATAACTAAAGCCTCTAGTTCTTTGAAATGAGGAGCACAGGGAAAGCCAAGAGGATCATGGAGATTCTGGATATTGCTGAGCTGAGGAACCATCATCAATAGTTGTCAGCCTTCAGATTCCATATTAAGTGGAAACATATAAATCTTTATTTAAAATATTACTATTTGAATATTTTGTCACTAGCAGCTGAAATATTGCTAGTTGATATAAGCATGTGTATTCTTTTGGCCACTTTGTTTTGCTTCTATTCATTTTTCCTTGGTTATACACTCATTCCCATCAAACAAATTTTTTTTTTCCAGTGACAGGGAACTGAAGCGTAGGGAAAAATATTTAGCTCTATGCTTTTCATGCAGACTCAGAGTTCCTGATTAATACTGTTTCTTTATGAATAACTTTAACATTGTACTTGTTAAAATGTTTCCTTCGTGTCTATAAACTGTTTCCTTTATGTCCGTTATTTCTATAAGGGCCAGAAAACTAAGTCATGCTTATTTTAGATATTTCCCCATAACTGTAGTATTAATTAGCTCTTAGAACTGAAACATACAACTTTACCACCTTTCAAAATTTTATCGATTATAAAATTCCAGCTGGGAAACAAACTTGTCTAGAATTCATGAAATAACATTTAGTTTGTGTTCCTCATCTTTCTTGCGATGAATCTGCTTTCACACAAATTGTCGTTCAAGAAGGGTGACTGAGTCTAGAAAGGAAGTAGAGAGGTGAGTCATTTTTTCTATCCCTACACATAATAAATAAGTCACTGAAATAAGTATCTTGATTCAGTTCAAAGCTTCAACTTTCTTAGATTCCTCTCATATTTAAATTTGAAAATAAAGCCAAAAAATCAGTTATATTAACAAATTTCTTCATCTTGTACATTATTTTAAAATAATTCAATAATCTCACTTTTAAATATTTATTCTATATGGAGATAATTGTTAATAAAGGTCACCAAATGTTTTGAACATATTTCTGTATTCTGTATTTGTTGTATAAAGTAAGGGGAGACCCAGTGGTAAGAGAGCAATGCTTTGGTGATTCAGAAATCTGAAGATTAGCCTCTTTCTGCTTTTGTTGTTGTTAAATAACCTCAGACAAAGGGTTTCACCCTGGGTTTAACTTGTGTTAGACATGGTCATTTGATTTGTCTTCTACCAGATGTACTTATTCAATGATTTATTTATTTTGAACCTAGAAAAATGTCATGTCAGCCTCTGTAGAGGAAAATTATGTATATGCTGCTGCTGCTGCTGCTAACTAGCTTCAGTTGTGTCTGACTCTGTGGGACCCCATAGACAGCAGGCCACCAGGCTCCTCCATCCATAGGATTCTCTAGGCAAGAATACTGGAGTGGGTTGCCATTTCCTTCTCATATATGTATGTGTGTGTGTGTGTGTCTATACACACACACATATATATAAATGGTATAGTTACTTATTTTACAATTTAGCTGAGTGAATAAATAAAGTCTATGTGAGGTAGTATGTACTGTTTCATGAGTGCTACTTATCAAAATAACTGTAGGAAATTATAAAGCTCTTCTTTAGTCAAGTAATTAAAAAAGATTTCACAGAGGGGATCCATTTTGAGTTCTGACCTTAATGTTTTTGGATTCATCAAGAGCATGGATTCTAGAGTAAGACTAGGTCTGCTAAACTTTAGTTGATCTGGAATGTATGCCTAGTTATCTATAGATACAATAAGACCTATTTTATAGACTGATGAAAGATTTAAAGAATTTAATATATGGAAAGTCTTGAAATTGTGTCTCATATTTTGAGAGTTTAAAAATGCTCCCTGTCATTTCAGTAGGTGCAAAGGTATGGTGAGCATCGGGGGAAACCAGAAACAGACTTCTCCAAGAAGGCTTGGTTTAACATATTGAGTCAGCTTTCTAGGACTGCCATAACTCAGTACCACAAGCTCAGTATCTTAAAACAAGTGACATGCATTCTCTCTTGTTCTAGAGGCCATGAGTCTGAAATCGGTGTCGGCAGTCCTTCCCTGGGAAGGACTGAGGAGAGAATCCTTCCTTACTTCTTCCAGCCTCTGATGACTCCTGGTGTTTCTTGGCTTAGATGACTTCAGTCTCTCCCTCCCTCTTCACATGACCTTCTCCTCTGTGTCTTCTCTTGTAAGGTAGGACACATGTCACTGGATTGAGGGCCCTCCCTAATCTAGGATGACCTCATCTCAAGATCCTTGACTTAATTATATCAGCAAAGACTTTTTTTTCCAAATAGGATCACATTTACAGGTTTCAGATAGACATTCTTTTAGGGGGTCATCATTTTAGCTAATACAACTATTTATAGAAATTAAAAGTACATAAAGGGAACTTTACATACTTTTCTTATAATAGAAAAATAAGTGGCTTTCAATACCTGGGTGCAAGGTTAATCATTTATTTTATACATATTGGTAAAACACTGAACATTTAAATCACAAAATGAGACCTATGATTTAGAAATACTGATCTGGTGGCAGAGTCCAGGGCTGGCTGAATAGGGAAGATACTTGAGAAAAAATAAAATGGCAAACAAACAAATCAGAAAAACCCAAACTAGTTAGAAGTTATGTGCGAAAGCTCCAAGTGAAGTTAAGACTTGGTCAAAGGTCATAATGCTGAAAATCAGAAAAATATTTTAAGGCAAAAGTTCGAAGAACTGGATGAAAGATTGGTTCTGAGATATGGGACAGGTTAAGGGCTCCTTTCCCATTTTAAGTATTAGTTACATAGAGAATGCTAGTAGCATTTTCAAAACTAGAATCAAGTCTGCCAAGGGAGCTATTATGATGAGACGATAATTAATTTTTTTGTGGGAAGTGTTGAATTTGTACAGGGAATTCAAAACTATATCCTAAAAAAAAAAAAGAACTGGAGATATAGATTTGAGAGACATTTTTATAATTGTGGTACAGGAAAAAATGAGATTAGGTAATGTTCCTGAGTTTACAGCCAAAGGCTTTGAGACTGTTCAGAGATTATCTTTAAATGCCATATACGGTAATGTTGTTATTTGGGAACCTGGCTTACAAAGGAGAGAAACTATAATTTAACTCTAATTCAATCCTTCTGCCAAAACTGATCCATATAAGATAAAAAAACATAACAACTTGCCTCCCTTTCCACCATTATTAGGCAAATTACTTAAATTCAATTGGCTTTGTTTCTGAGCTGCAATTACTTTAGTGACTGTGGTATCTGGTCATCTCAACATAAGCAGTCTGTCAACATTTTGGGTCATTTCAATCCATCATCTTGATAAAGGTCAAGGCTGACCTTCCTCCCCCCCACACAAAATTGTTTTTCTCTTCTCTTGGCCAACATGCTTGCTTTCTGTTTCTTTGCAGATCAAAAGTATCGATTTACCATCCTAATATGACAGGTGGTATCAACTTTAGAACCCTTCTCAGTATTCATAGCCTGGGTATACACTTTTCCAAAAGAGTAATACTTCTTTTAATAAAGAAAATCTACTCTCCTGTCTAGTACATTGTTGTCAAGAGTTGTATCATCAGAGACAGAAAAAAAAAATGTCATCTATGGAGCAGAAAGACACAAATAACAATTTACAAATAAAAGACAAATTGCTGACTAAAACAATGTCAATGGGTCGGTGAAAGAGGGGAAAGGAAAGTGGGTGGAAGTTTAGCAAAAAGACATAGAGATGCAGAGAAATCTGTATGAAACGTACTTTTCAGGAGTTGTGTGGTCAGAAAGGACCCTCTCCAAGTTAGTGTTTCTCAAAGTGTAATTCTTATTGTTACCACTACCAAAATGAACTTAAGGGCTTGATACAAACAGAGAAATCTGTATGAAACGTACTTTTCAGGAGTTGTGTGGTCAGAAAGGACCCTCTCCAAGTTAGTGTTTCTCAAAGTGTAATTCTTATTGTTACCACTACCAAAATGAACTTAAGGGCTTGATACAAAGGTAGGTATCTGGATTCTAACTTTAGGAACTTTTTTCCTTAGAGATTTCTACTTGCTCTGCAACTATAGAGATTTGACTCTAAAGCCCTTTGGAAGAAGCCAGTGAATAAAGAACCCCAGCCTGCAGGGAGCCAGCAGTGGCCCGAAGCCAGGGAGTTAGAGCAGTTGCCACCTCTCCTGCCCTTGTGTCATTCTTCTCTGAAAAGTCAGTCAGTCTTGTGGGAAGCAGGACCGCCTCCTCCATTTCAGTCTGCAGTCACCCTCAGAAAAGGTTAAGAGAGGTCCATGTAGTCAAAGCAATGGTTTTTCCATAAGTCATGTATGGATGTGAGAGTTGGACCATAAAGAAGGCTGAGCACCGAAGAACTGGTGCTTTAGAACTGTGGTGCTGGAGAAGACTCTTGAGAGTCCCTTGGGCTGCAAGGAGATCAAAGCAGTCAATCCTAAAGGAAGTCAACCCTGAATATTCCTTGGAAGGACTGATGCTGAACCTCCAATACTTTCTCCACCTGATGCGAAGAGCTGACTCATGGGCGAAGACTCATGTTGGGAAAGACTGAGGGCAGGAGCAGAAGGGACTGACAGAAGCAGAGATGGTTGGACGGCATCACTGACTCAATAGGCATGAGTTTGAGCAAATTCCGGGAGATGGTGAAGGACAGGGAAGCCTGGTGTGGCATGCTGCAATCCTTGCGGTCGCAGAGTTGGACGTGACTGAGTGAACAACCTTCAAAGCCCATCAGCTTATCCTAATAGGGCTTTCCAATCCTCCACAGCTCATCTATATTCTGGTTTGTTTTCAGTAAATTGGAACTTTTGAGCTTTTTCAGATTATGAGACAGGACCTATTTAAAATGAATACGTCTTGTTTAAGGCAAACAACTGTTGTGAAGTCATTTTAGTGAAAGTATGAAGCAGATTGTGTGAAATAAAAAGAAATGGGCTTATGTTTTAACGGCAGCAGAAGCCATAAACCTAGAAGGCAATAGATACTAACATGATACAGAGGGGAGAAAATGGACCAAAAGATGAGGCATGGATTCAACTCTGGAATAATCTTATGATGTAGAAAAGATGTTGACTCCTTTGGACCCTCAGTTTCCCAGCCTATGAAATGGAGATCGTTATCAGCAGCGCAAAGGTTGCCGCCCGGATTCAATGTGGCAGCATTGTCCTGGTACACTCTGGGTACTCAATGAAAAAAGTTTCTTTTTTCTTTCCTGGAGGAATGTTTTATCCTCAAGAGAAGACAAATGGTTCATAAAGTAGGGAAGAATAAGATTTAATCTTACCTTAAAGTCTTCACATTTTGCTCAAGATATGCCATGCAACAGCAATGTGGGAAATCCTAAGTGGAGATGATATGAAGGACACTTTAAGTAGAGCCTCCTCCCAGGCATCAGCATCATGAGCCGGTTCTCACGTGTCACCCAGAAGGAAATACTGGATAGCCAATTTTAGGACAAATGTCCTGACGCCGGCATTTTTAAAGGCTAGTCTTAACCTTTTTTTTTTTTAAATCCTGTCCCACTTCTTTTTTGATCCCTTGACTCACGTGCTTCTTATCTAGAATATAAGCTAAATGACTTTTCCTGCATCCAAATCCACTGAACGTTTTGTCCCTTTCCCTTGGTTTTAATAACTATTCAGCTTTAGTCCACAGTCCCCTCCATAAGTAGGGGAGGTATATTGGTATTACATAAAGTACGAATCAAATGTCCTGCAATTCTATCAAACAAACAGAATCTTGGCAATGAGTAAGTTGGTTTTTCTTAGATTTTTAAAGCCTAAGATATATTTCTCACATACTTAATGATTTATTTTTAACAATGCTGGTTATATGGACAGAAAATCTGGATCCAGAAGTATCTTTGTAAACTGACTGAGATGCCAGCTTTTCTCCTTGGCCCTAGTCAAATGTAGGTGAAATAAAATGTTTTAACCAGTGGAGGTCATTAAATCAAATAAAAGTTTTAAAAAGCATTTAGTTGTTTGTGAATATAATACATAAAAATGTCCAAAATATATTTAAGGGTGGCTTCTCATGCTGTTCTTGTATGTGGTTAGGCCGTAATTTTAAAAGTATTTAATGGTCAATTACTAGACAATTTAGCTATGAAAGAAAAAGCACAGTGGTAAGAAAGTTTGTACTAGGGAACACTGATCTACTTCTGGAAGTCACACAAACCTTCTCAAGAAATTGCTGATTGAATGGGAAATGAAGAATGCATTAACACAGATACAAAATTGGGAACATTCTGTGGAGAGAAAGTAACCTGTACATGGCCCCGATATGGGGAAGGGAATCAGTCAGTCCAGTTGCTCAGTCGTGTCTGATTCTGCGACCCCAAGGACTGCAGCATGTCAAGCTTCCCTGTCCATCATCAACTATTGGACTTGCTCAAACTCATGTCCATTGAGTCAGTGATGCCATTCAACCATCTCAGCCTCTGTTGTCCCCTTCTCCTCCCAACTTCAATCTTTCCCATCAACAGGGTCTTTGCCAAGAAGTCAGTTCTTTGCATCAGGTGGCCAAAGCATTAGAGTTTCATCTTCAACATCAGTTCTTCAAATGAATATTCAGGACTGATTTCCTTCGGGATGAACTGGTTGGATCTCCTTGCAGTCCAAGGGACTCTCAAGAGTCTTCTCCAACACCACAGTTCAAATGCATAAATTCTTTGGTGCTCAATTTTCTTTATTGTCCAACTCTCACATTCATACATGACCACTGGAAAAAACATAGCTTTGACTAGATGGACCTCTGTTGGCAAAGTAATGTCTCTGTGCTTTAATATGCTGTCTAGGTTGGTCATTACTTTTCTTCCAAGGAGCAAGTGTCTTTTAATTTCATGGCTGCAGTCACCATCTGCAGTAATTTTGAAGCCCCCCAAAATAAAGTCTGTCACTGTTTCTATTGTTTCCCCATCTATGAAGTGATGGGCCCAGGTGCCATGATCTTAACTTTCTGAATGTTGAGTTTTAAGCCAACTTTTTCACTCTCCTCTTTCACTTTCATCAAGAGGCTCTTTAGTTCTTCTTTGCTTTCTGCCCTAAGGGTGGTGTCATGGTGTATCTGAGATTATTGATATTTCTCCTGGCAATCTTGATTCCAGCCTTTGCTTCATCCAGTCCAGCATTTCACATAAGGTACTCTGCATATAAGTTAAATAAGCCGGGTGAGAATATACAGCCTTGATATACTCCTTTCCCATGGTACAAACCAAATGAAAGAAATTGGGCAGAAGGGTAATAACAGTATCGACACTGGAAAGATAGGCAAGAAGAAACAGCATATGCCACCTTGCCAGTTATATCATAGATCTTAGTTTTCCTCTTAAGAGCAAGAAAAGTTTACTGAAAAGTTTAGAGCAGGAAACTGACATGATCTGACTTATATTTTAAAAAATACTACTCTAGGCTACTGTGATTAGAAAGGCAAAAGTAGAGAGGGACACCAGGGATGGAATCCTTGTATGATCCATGAGTAAGAAGCTGGCATCAAGAGCAGAGATAAAGGTTGCCTTCTTACCATAGGGGTAGTGGTAAGAATCGTGCCTCAGATGCAGAGAATAAAGTGACTTTTAGAAGCATTTATAATATAATATATGTGTGTGCTCAGTCACTCAGTCATGTCTGATTCTGCAACCACATGGACTGTAGCCAGTCAGGCTCCTCTGTTCATGGAATTTTCCATGCAAGAATACCAAAGTGGGTTGCCATTTCCTACTCCAGGGGATCTTCCTGCCCCCAAGGATTGAACCCACATCTCTTGTTCCTCCTGCATTAGCAGGCAGTTCTTTACCATTGCATCACCTGGGAAGCTCTCATAATATAGCGACTGAACCATTAATTACTTTTGAAGAGTGAGAGAAAAATACAGATTTAAATAGCACTCAAATTTTCACTTCTAGCTTGCTCATCTGATGGATGGCTGGATGAGGCTTTGCCTATGGTATACACACATGAGAATATAGAGATAAGTGCTAGATAGGTAGATAGGTTTTACATTCTGTGTAGTGTTACTACAAGCATGCTAACAGAAAAGGACATAGTATGAGCTTATTTAGCAGACTTTGGTCACCCTATGACCAGGAATCTTCCTTTCTGGTCATGGAAAGCTGATATTTGTTTCAACACTCCTAGAAGATATAGAAATTATAGCATTGTCAAATCACATGTTGCTGTCCATTGTGGTTCTTACCAAAAACATATGTATATGAGTAGCTGTGCTTTTTACCAATTCATTTTGACCAAATACATTCAAAGCTCAAAGCAACAGTTGTGTAATGAGGCAGTGTAGAAAATAATTAGCATAGGGATTTTAGGACACATATTATTGATGCACAAATCCTTGTTGAGATATTATGATCTTGAATAATTTATATAATTTTTGTATGATACTTTTCTATAAAGATTTTTTTTTAATGTGAAAAAATTTATTTCATAGAGTTGTGAGAAGTAACTGAGTTAATACATGTGAAGTGCTCAGGAGAACGCCTTATGTTAGAACTACTGATGCCTACTTACCTATTCAGTGTTATGGTGACTGTATTAAGAGTCTTGTACATGTCACTAGATTTTGGAAAAGTCTGAATCAAAGATTTTCTTACAATACATTCCAGTTAAACTGATGGTGGCTCAGATCATGACCTCCTTATTGCCAAATTAGACTTAAATTGAAGAAAGTAGGCGGAGAAGGCAATGGCAAGCCACTCCAGTACTCTTGCCTAGAAAATCCCATGGATGGAGGAGCCTGGTAGGCTGCAGTCCGTGGGGTCGCTAGGGGTTGGACACGACTGAGTGACTTCACTTTCACTTTTCACTTTCACACATTGGAGAAGGAACTGGCAACCTACTCCAGTGTTCTTGCCTGGAGAATCCCAGGGACGGGGGAGCCTGGTGGGCTTCCGTCTATGGGGTCACACAGAGTCGGACATGACTGAAGTGACTTAGCAGCAGCAGCAGCAGAAGAAAGTAGGGGAAACCACCAGACCTTTCAGGTATGACCTAAATCAAATCCCTTACAATCATACAGTGGGCATGACAAATAGATTCAAGGGATTAGATCTGATAGACTGGACAAAGGTTCATGATATTGTTCAGAAGGCGGGGATCAAGACCATCCCCAAGGGAAAAAAAATGCAAAAAGGCAAATGGTTGTCTGAGGAGGCCATACAAAGAGCTGAGAAAAGAAGAGAAGCTAAAGGCAAAGGAGAAAAGGAAAGATATACTCATTTGAATGCAGAGTTCCAAAGACTAGCAAAGAGAGATAAGAAAGCCTTCCTCAGTAATCAGTGCAAAGAAACAGAGGAAAACAACAGAATGGGAAAGATGAGAGATCTCTTCAAGAAAATTAGAGATACCAAGGGAACATTTCATGCAAAGATGGGCTTAGTAAAGGACAGAAATGGTATGGACCTAACAGAAGCAGAAGACATTAAGAAGAGGTGGCAAGAATACACTGAAGAATTATACAATTAAGATCTTCATGATCCAGACAATCACGATGGTGTGATCACTCACCTAGAGCCAGACATTCTGGAATGTGAAGACAAGTGAGCCTTAGGAAGCATCACTACGAATAAAGCTAATGGAGGTGATGGAATTCCAGTTGAGCTATTTCAAATCGTAAAATGATCCCTTGGTATCTCTAATTTTCTTGAAGAAATCTTTCGTCTTTCCCATTCTATTGTTTTCCTCCGTTTCTTTGCACTGATCACTGAGGAAGGCTTTCTTATTTCTCCTTGCTATTCTTTGGAACTCTGCATTCAAATGGGTAGTGCACTAAATATGCCAGCAAATTTGGAAAACTTAGCAGTGGCCACCGGACTGGAAAAGGTCAGTTCTCATTTCAATCACAAAAAAAAAAAAATGCCAAAGAATGCTCTAACTACCACACAATTGCACTCATCTCACAAGCTAGTAAAGTCATGCTCAAAATTCTCCAAGTCAGGCTTCAGCAATACATGAACTGAGAACTTCTAGGTGTTCACGCTGGATTTGGAAGAGGCAGAGGAACCAAAGATCAAATTGCCAACATCCATTGGATCATCGAAAAAGCTAGAGAGTTCCAGAAAAACATCTACTTCTGTTTTATTGACTATGCCAAAGCCTTTGACTGTGTAGATCACAACAAACTGTGAAAAATTCTTCAAGAGAAGGAAATACCAGGCTACCTGACCTGCCTACTGAGAATTCTGTGTGCAGGTCAAGAAGCAACAGTTAGAACTGGACATGGAACAACAGACTGGTTCCAAATAGGGAAGGGAGTACATCAAGGCTGTATCTTGTAACCCTACTTTTTTAACTTATATGCAGAGTACATCATAAGAAATCCTGGACTGGATGAAGCATAAGCTGGAATCAAGATTGCCAAGAGAAATATCAATAACATAAGATATGCAGATGACACCACACTTATGACAGAAAGCAAAGAAGAACTAAAGAGCCTCTTGATGACAGTGAAAGAAGAGAGTGAAAAAAATTGGCTTGAAACTCAATATTCAGAAAGCTAAGATCATGGTATCTGGAGGTCCCATTTCTTCATGGCAAATAGATGGGGAAACAATGGAAACAGTGACAGACTTAATTTTTGGGGCTCCAAAATCACCACAGATAGTGACTGCAGCCATGAAATTAAAAGGTGCTTACTCCTTGGAAGAAAAGTTATTACCAACCTAGACAGCTTATTAAAAAGCAGAGACATTACTTTGTCAACAAAGGTTGACATCTAGTCAAAGCTTTGGTTTTCCCAGTAGTCACGTATGGATGTGAGAGTTGGACCATAAAGAAAGCTGAGTGCTGAAGAATTGATGCTTTTGAACTGTGGTGTTGGAGAAGACTCTTGAGAGTCCCTTGGACAGAAAGGATATCCAACCAGTCCATCGTAAAGGAAATCAGTCCTGAATATTCATTTGAAGGACTGAGCTGAAGCTGAAATTGAAACTCCAATACTCTGGCTACTTGATGGGAAGAACTGACTCATTTGATAAAACCCTGATGCTGGGAAAGATTGAAGGTGGGAGGAGAAGGGGACAATAGAGGATGAGATGGTTGGATGGCCTCACCGATGTGATGGACATGAATTTGAGTAAGCTCCGGGAGTTGGTGATGGACAGGGAAGCCTGTGCTGCAGTAGATGAGTTCACAAATATTTGGACATGTCTGAACCACTAACTGCACTGAACTGAAACTAGTGGTGAAGGAGGATATCAGCATGGAAATCTTCCATTTTTTGGGTGCTTTTTTCTAGCTGACTGTGAGGTATTAAAGTGAATACTTTGAGACATCTATGAGATATATTGTATAGCTTTTGGAGGACATCTGGCATAGAGATAGAAATTACTGATTGTTAGCATATAGTGGGGAAAGGAACTATTGCTGTAGATGAAATCACCTATGAAGGGAGTAAACAGTAATGTTTCACTTTGAACTTCCCAAGAAACTAACTCTGTGATGTTAATTAGCATGTAGGAAGTTTATAAGGGAGTATTCTTAAGGTCAAAAAATATTAGAAAGAAAAAATAAAAGAGGATTGAGTAGTGGGAGAAGTTGCAATATGATGAGATATAAAAGGCCTCATGGAAACTGAAACCAAAAGAGAATTTCAAATTTTCCAAAATTAAGGGAAGATTTCAGGCCTTTATAGTCCTGTGTTGATGAGTCATTGAATGAAGCCTCTTACCACAGATAAGGGCTCTCTGCCAGCTATTCCTAGAAAATGGGCCCTACCGTGCTGGGTTTGAGAAGCAAGTGACAGCATCTACCATAAGTGAAAGAGAAGATGTTAAGACCAGCACTTGAAGAATTCCAGCTCTTAATGTTCCAGGATGTGAGGCTATGCCAGGAAAATTGAATTAGAAGGGTAGGAGAGGTCAGAGAAGTAAAAAGATAAATGATACCTTGGGGAGGAGATATTAGGAAAGAGAGTTTGCTCTGAAGGATGGGATGTAACAGTGTCAAATGCTGCTAAGCTTGGAATTTAAAATCCATTGTAGAAAACAAACTAAACCCCAAAGAAGAAAACAGAGAAAGTATTAAAGGTTAAGCGTAGAGATAACAAAAATGCAGAAGAGAAAATCTACTAAATTAAATGTATTTCTTTGAAAAACAATCAATGGTGCTGACCAATTTTTAGTGATACTGATGAATGAAAAAACAGAGAAGACTCAAATAAGTTAAACCAAGAAGGAAAAGGAGCCATTACTACTGATCTTACGGAAATAAAAATGCTTATAAACGATTACTGTGAACACTTGAGAAATTAGTTGATGCAGATGAAATGAGCACATTTCTAGAAGGACACAGACTACCATAACTGACTCGAGAATACACAGATTTCTAAAGGGAACAATAATAAATAAATATGTTGAATTAGTAATTTAAAAATTTTCCCACAAAGAAAAGTTCAGGACTTGATAAATGTGAATTCTACCAAGAGTTTAAAGAGAAATTAAATCAATCCTTCTCAAACTCTTTTAAAACATGGAAGAGAAGTTAACTCATTCCATTAATCTGACACTAAAACCAGAAAATTGTATCATGAGAAAAGAAAATTATAGATCAATATTCTTTATTAATATAAATACAAATATCCTCAGCAAAATACCAGCAAACTAAATCATTAACATATAACAACGTTTTTATACCATGACCAAGTGGTATAAAATCTATTCCTCAGATTTTTCTGAGGAATATAAAGTTGATTCAACATTCTAAAATCAATTAATGTTATAATATTAATATCAATTAATGTTATAATATAATATAAAATTAATTAATACATAATATTAATATATAATTATTATATAACATATAATTGATCACATAATATAATTAATTGTATATAATATAATATAAAAATATTAATTATAATAAATGTTATAATAGTAATGTAATAAAAGACAAAACTTCATGATTATTTCAAAAGATTCAAAAAGAGCATTTGATAAAATTGGTGATAAAAACACTCAACAAATTAGGAACAAAAAGGATTTCCTTAGCCTGAGCTTTCTTAACCTGATGGTGAGATCTTAATTCATTTTGAGCATGTTGGTGTGTTGGGCAGGGGAGAGGGGCATAACTGGCGTATTTAATTAAAAGTATGCAGATTATAAGTTTTAAGTGAGAAGGTATAAATCACTCACACAGCATTGGCAGATAGCTCCCTCAGCTTCTGACTTCCAACTCTGGGAAAGTAAAAACCCCTGGGTCATTTTGACTGAAGGGCAATTACACCCGCACAAAAGAAGTAAAATCACCAGATTTCTTATTTATAGATTCTAGAAACGAGGGTGGGGGATCCAATCAGCTAGTGGAAGGGCAGTCTTGCATCCCAGGTCATGAGCAAGCAGAAGAGAGAGAGCAGGTTGAGTTCAGTTCAGTCGCTCAGTCGTGTCCGACTCTTTGCGACTCCATGAATCACAGCACGCCAGGCCTCCCTGTCCATCACCAACTCCCGGAGTTCACTCAAGCTCACATCCATCGAGTCGGTGATGCCATCCAGCCATCTCATTCTCTGTCATCCCCTTCTCCTCCCGCCCCCAATCCCTCCCAGCATCAGAGTATTTTCCAGTGAGTCAACTCATCGCATGAGGTGGCCAAAGTATTGGAGTTGCAGCTTTAGCATCAGTCCTTCCAATGAACACCCAGGATTGATCTCCTTTAGAATGGACTGGTTGGATCTCTTTGCAGTCCAAGGGACTCTCAAGAGTCTTCTCCAGCACCACAGTTCAAAAGCATCAATTCTTCGGCTCTCAGATTTCTTCACAGTCCAACTCTCACATCCATACATGACCACTGGACAAACCATAGCCTTGATTAGATGGACCTTTGTTGGCAGAGTAATGTCTCTGCTTTTTAATATGCTGTCTAGGTTGGTCATAACTTTCCTTCCAAGGAGTAAGCGTCTTTTAATTTCATGGCTGCAATCACCATCTGCAGTGATTTTGGAGCCCAGAAAAATAAAGTCTGACACTGTTTCCACTGTTTCTCCATTTCCCATGAAGTGATGGGACCAGATGCCATGATCTTTGTTTTCTGAATGTTGAGCTTTAAGCCAACTTTTTCACTCTCCTCTTTCACTTTCATCAAGAGACTTTTTAGTTCCTCTTCAGTTTCTGCCTTAAGGGTGGTTTCATCTGCTTAACTGTGGTTATTGATATTTCTCCCGGCAATCTTGATTCCAGCTTGTGTTTCTTCCAGCCCAGCGTTCCTCATGATGTACTCTGCATATAAGTTAAATAAGCAGGGTGATAATATACAACCTTGATGTACTCCTTTTCCTAATTGGAACCAGACTGTTGTTCCATGTCTAGTTCTAACCGTTGCTTCCTGACCTGCATATAGGTTTCTCAAGAGGCAGGTCAGGTGGAAGAACCTATTACTTTTAAGATTTGGGTAGAGGTCACTAGCTTTTTGTGGACACAACTTTTAAGAGATTATTTTTAAAGATGCCTCAGGAAAAACAAAAAGGAACTGGTGGCAGGAATCATAAGCTCAGGTTCTTATTTAAATGTCCAACTTCTGGGTGAAGTAGGGTTGTCATACTGTAAAATATCATACTGTAAAATGCCTAGGCAGCAACTCAAAACAGCTGTTTTCTTATCACATGTCTTGGACATTCAAATGGAGATATTTATAGCCAAGGCAGTTAGATTACTAGTTTGGAGTTTAGGAGAAACATGAGAGATGGAATTGTACATTTCCCAGTCATTAGCATACAGATGATATTTAAAGCCAGGGGACTGGATGTAATGTAAATTGAACATTATAGAATTTACAGAAATGATATACTTGGCAGATGCCTTACTGGATATATTGTGATTTCAAAGATGGGCAAGGTTTGAAATATAAGTAGGTTGTGATTATAATAAAACTAAGAAAAAACACTGAATTATGTAGGAGGGCACATTTGAAGGATGATTGATGACTTTGATTTTAGCTAGTTGAATTTTACAAGATATAAAATAAATCTTGTAGCAGTGTCTGAGTAGGCATTTGGAGTAGAGAGAGCAGAATTTGGAAGAGAGAAAAGGGGAAAATATAAAGATGTTGGTGCTCTCAACCAAGAAATGATATCCAAAGTTAAGAGATGGATTATAATGTCATGATATCAGCAAGACAGACTATGAAGGGAATTTCAGATTCATAACTGATTGTGACTGAATAACAGCATTCAAATATATTTGTGTCCTAATCTCTGGGACCTGTGAATTGTACCTCATAAGGCAAAACGATTTTGCAGGTATAATTAAATTAAGCATTTCAAGATGGAGACGTTATCCTGGCCTACATGTTGGACCGCACGTATCCTCAAAAGAAAAGAAAGTAACCTAAAATATGGATTCCTTGAACAGCAATTTTTATATTTAGATTCCTATTAAATATTCTTATTTTTATTTAAATGAAATAGGTGGGGAAACAGTGGAAGCAGTGTCAGACTTTATTTTTTGGGAGCTCCAAAATCACTGTGGATGCTGATTGCAGCCATGAAATTAAAAGACGCTTACTCCTTGGAAGGAAAGTTATGACCAACCTAGACAGCATATTAAAAAGCAGAGACATTACTCTGCCAACCAAGGTCCGTCTAGTCAAAGCTATGGTTTTTCCCGTGGTCATGTATGGATGTGAGAGTTGGACTGTGAAGAAATCTGAGAGCCGAAGAATTGATGCTTTTGAACTGTGGTGCTGGAGAAGACTCTTGAGAGTCCCTTGGACTGCAAGGAGATCCAACCAGTCCATTCTAGAGGAGATCAATCCTGGGTGTTCATTGGAAGGATTGATGCTAAAACTGAAACTCCAGTACTTTGGCCACCTCATGCAATGAGTTGACTCACTCGAAAAGACTCTGATGCTGGTAGGGATTGGGGGTGGGAGGAGACTGGAACGACAGAGAATGAGATGGCTGGATGGCATCACCAACTCGATGGATGTGAGTTTGAGTGAACTCCGGGAGTTGGTGATGGACATGGAGGCCTGGCGTGCTGTGATTCATGGGGTCTCAAAGAGTTGGACACGACTGAGTGAGTGAACTGAACTGAACTGATGTGACATTTATATCAATCAGTTATCAATAGTGCCATAAATGTTTTGGGGAAGAAATTAAAATTTGATATACATGAACATTATAGAGATGTTCCTGAAATGAACAGCCACACAGGAAAAAAATAGGAAAACTATAAACAGAAGCTGATCACAGGAAAGTAGTTATCTATTTTTATTTTAAACAGAGATGTAATTGAAATGTATTTACTAATGACAAATTAAATCAATAGTCAGCAGATATTATGTTTGCTGCTGCTGCTGCTAAGTCACTTCAGTCGTGTCAGACCCTGAGCAACCCCATAGACGGTAGCCCACCAGGCTCCCCCGTCCCTGGGATTCTCCAGGCAAGAACACTGGAGTGGGTTGCCAGTTCCTTCTCCAATGCATGAAAGTGAAAAGTGAAAGTGAAGTCGCTCAGTCCTGTCCAACTCTTAGCGACCCCATGGACTGCAGCCTACCAGGCTCCTCCATCCATGGGATTTTCCAGGCAAGAGTACTGGAGTGGGGTGCCGTTGCCTTCTCCGATATTATGTTTACTGGTTGCCTAATACATACTTGGCTTCCCAGGTGGCTCAGTGGTAAAGAAGCCTGCCAATAAAAAAGATGTAAGTTCAGTCCCTAGGTCGGCAAGATTCCCTGGAGAAGGAAATGGCAATCCGATCCAGTATTCCTGCCGGGGAAATTCCATTGACAGAGTAACCTGGCAGACTACGATCCACAGGGTCGCAAAAGAATCAGATTTGATTTAGCAACTAAATAACAACAAAAATACATACTTACACCTGATGCCTAGAGCTACACCAATGAACAAGACTACTTCTACCATGAGAAAATATCACCCACTAGAGCAGTCTTCCTCCAAATGTGGTTATGGACCAGAGAAATCAGAATCATCAGTAGTCTGCTTTAGCGCTCTTACATAAGAATCTTTTTGAGCAGGTCTCAGAAATGTACGTTTTTCCCCTAGAAATAGACTTTACGTATTAACAATTGATTCAGGTGTACAGAATAATAAGGAAAATAGTACAGAAAGTCCCTGTATGCGCCTCACTTTTGCCCCCATTATGAACATCTTACATTAGTATGTATGTTGTTACAATTAAAGAACCAGTGTTGATGCACTGTCAACTTAAGTCCATACTTTATTTAGATTTCTTTTAGTTTTTTTTCTTATGTCTTACATCTGTTCCAGGATTCTATTAACATTTTATAGTCGCATCTCCTTAGGCTCCTCTTGTTTGTGAATGTTCTTAGACTTTCTTTATTTTTGATGATCTTCACAATTTTGAGGCACACTGGTACAGTATTATGTACAGTGAATCAACATTGATACATTTGGAATTTATTTGATGTTGTTCCATAAGTAGATTAAGGTTAATGGTTTTGGGGAAAGAAAACAGAAGAGAGAAATGTTCATTTACATCACAGATCAAGGGTACACGCTATCAATATGCTTTATGATTGTTGGTATTAACCTTGATCACCTGGCTGAGGTAGTGTTTATCTGGTTTCTTCACTATTAAGTTATTCTTTTTCCCTTTTTCCATACTGCAATTTTTGAAAATAATTTTCTGTATTCACACAACACTTAAGCCCATAACTCCCTTTAGGGCAGAGTATCTATGTAAATTATTTGGAATCGTTATACATGGGGGATTTGCCCATTCTCTCCCATTTTAATACTTTGTGTGGAAGTGTTTTGAGGGTTTCCCTGGTAGCTCTGAAAGTAAAGAATCTGCCTGTAGTATGTGTGCTTAGTTGCTAAGTCATGTCCAGCTCTTTGCAACCCCATAGACTGTAGACTGCCAGGCTCCTCTATCCCAGGGATTTTGCAAGTAAGCACACTGGAGTGGGTTGCCATTTCTTTCTCCAGGTTTTAATACTTCATTGAGCCATTTATTTATATCAGTATGCGTTCATTAATGTTTATTTTATACTTTGGGCTATAATCTTATATGACATTATTCTGTTTGATCAAATTATTCCAACTTTGGCCACTGGGGGCTCTTTCAGTTGTCTTCTCTACCCCTTTAAATATTCTTTAGTAAGCTGAGTTTGGTTTTAACACCTTCTTACTTTCTTTCACTGTGAGATGCTCTGGGCTTGCCTTTCCTGCACTGTGTAGCATTAGCTGTTTCTCTGAGGTGCCTTGTTCTCTATCATTGTAGAATGGCTTTATACACCAAGATCTCTGCGCTAGGTGTGCTCGTTACATCTGAGGTTCCATTTTTTTGTAAGTACTTTCAGCTGACAGAACAAGAAAATGTATATGTTTATATTAATCTGTGTACATCCACGTATCTACAAGTAATTTAGTATGTAACCATCTGTGTTGAAGCTATTAAGCTAAATGTATTAAGCGAAACATGAGCTTTTCCTGATGTCTTCAACTCTGTTCCATCACTGCATGAGTCATTCTAGCCTTTCTCCTTGGTATATATGTAAATTCTCACTCTGACAGTAAAAAACCTGGATCCTACTATCCACCATCCATTTGTTTAATTGTTCAGCCACAGTATTCATTTATAGCAGTATCAAGATTGTTAACCTGCACTCCCACTTTCTACATTTTCTCAGCAAGCTTCTAAGCACTTATACATATCAAAGTGATGATGGGTTAACCACATTGAATAAATAATTTCTGAATCTAATTACATATATCTTTTTCCTCCTTTATAAGATTAAAACAATCTGACTTCTTAAAAGGAACTTAATTTTGCGTTTTTTGGTATTTTAATATTTAATACTACTAATAAAATTAAAGACAGTTTATATTAACTTTAATTTTGAAATTAATCAGTAATAAAAGGGAACTAAAAAGTCATAGCAACAAACACAATAATTTTTTGCTTGCTGCCTTTCATCTCGGAGAAGGCAATGGCAAGTCACTCCAGTACTCTTGCCTAGAAAATCCCATGGATGGAGGAGCCTGGTAGGCTGCAGTCCGTGGGGTCGCTAGGGGTCGGACACAACTGAGTGACTTCACTTTCACTTTTCACTTTCACACATTGGAGAAGGAACTGGCAACCTACTCCAGTGTTCTTGCCTGGAGAATCCCAGGGACGGGGGAGCCTGGTGGGCTTCCATCTATGGGGTCACACAGAGTCGGACATGACTGAAGTGACTTAGCAGCAGCAGCAGCCTTTCATCTGTTTGTTAATAACAAGTAATAGATGTCTTACTTTGAATGTAATTAGGTGATATTGTCTGCTTCTGCATACTCTACTTATTAGTAGAAGCAATGTAATTGATTAGGAAATGTAAAAATGCGAGCAGTTCACTGCCTAACAGAAGTACTTGAGTTAAGTTTTAGGATTTAGCCATCAGTGACCTATATATACTAGCTTATGGGAAGAAAAGGAAGAAGCGGTTTAGATTAGGGCTGCCTCATGGGAACTCAAAGGAGGAAGTCAGGCAAGCCTCAGAAACATGCTGAAATAAGGGACTGCCATGCTGTCTTGACTTTTGTGTTCACATCTCTTTTCTTCTCTGTGTAGCTTCTTTACTTTTCCCTCTTGGCCTCTCTAGCTCATACATCTGATAAAAGATAGTTATTCTATGCTTCAGTATTTGTGCTTTATTGTGTCAATTACTCAAAAAGACCTCTTCTACATATTCTCAGATTCTGAGGGGTCTGTGTTTTAATCAACAAAATTGTAAACAGATGGAATGTGCTGATCTAAATGGCTGCCAATGTTGGTCATTGTGGAGGAAACAGGATGAAAAAATTGTGGTTGTAACTGGACACTATTTCCAAAAGTATCCGCTATAAAGCTTAATAAGACATGGGACATGTTTACCAATAAAATAGCATTTCTACCTGAGTCAAAATGATGGGTTAATTTCTACCTTCTGAAGGTTAGTAGGTATATTGCTTGAACTGTTTCTCTAGTGTATTCCTTTTTTTCCACTATCTTTTGTTTAATCCCTGTAACATTCATTCTTGCTAATGAATGAATATTCATTCATTCTTGATTTGTCATATCCAGGGCCACCATCTGCACATTCACAGATTCACTACTCCCAAAAATCCACCTGGCTATGAGAACTGTTCCTCTCAGAGTTCTCATAGACTAAAAAAATTGCTCAGTGTGAGTCTTCATTATGTTCCTTATCTGAAAGGATAAACATCTCTGCCTTTCCATGCTTCTGAAAACTCAGATGTTCTACTTCTGGATCATTAAATTGCCATCATTCTAATACCTTGGAGAGAGCTCAGCTAAACTCAATGAATATCTAAAAAGGACAAATTAAAGGTCAACACAAACAAAGCACAGTACCTATGTAAATACACCTTTAGAATTCTTTTTCTCACCTGAGGCTCTGTTTTGTGATTGAATCCCTCAGGTGAGAGCAGATTTAGCCTGCATAGTTTACAAGTTAAAGAACATACTTCAGGATTTAATGAGAAGTGAGAAACACATACTTTTCCACAGGGTGGCTAAAAAAAAAAAAACAACAAAAAACAACTACATTGTTCTGGCCCATCAAAAGATAATGGAAACTTATCTTCCTATCTCCCACTTGACTTAAAAATATAGAGGTTATATACTGTGTTCTTAGATGCATAAAAAGGGATCTCACTTTTCACATCTTCTCTTTCTTTAATTTCTAGAGTTTACCCAGTTAAATCAAGTAAGATGGCATACTTACCAGCAGACAGCAGAGCTGCACTGTTAAATCACACACCTTTCTTGATATCAGACATAGAGTCACAGTAATACATTCATAAAGAGCATCTTGGCTTTAATAGGTTTGGTCATTGAGACTTCCCAAGTTACTACCATTCCTTTTGAGCCCTTGGATCGAGGGCTCTGAAGGGTCATCAAGACTCATCCATTTAATGTCAAGCTAATTTATTAATTTTACAATTCATACTTAAGGACTTGACTCCCTAAGGATGATGCTCTCTTGAAATTAATATTAAACTACTAGATAAACATACAGTCATCAAAACTGAAGCAATTTCAAATCCACCAGGAACTTCCTGCAGAGAGAAAGAGAGAGGGAGAGAAGTGAAGTGAGGGGGACTATTTCAGTTTCCTTTCTGAAATTACAGGAGTTAAAAAATCTGTATCAGTGCACATGGAATATCTTGCTTACATCCATTTTTAAGTCTGAGTACAGTGACTCATGGATGGAGAACTTTGCTGCTAGCAAATACAGAGAGGCCTTAAGGCAACAAATATGTTGTAAACATTAGGTCCTAGGGTAACACTGTAATAGTTACATATGGCCACCAGCCTTAAGAATGTTACAATGGTGCCAAAAGCAATGTCATTTTTTAATATTAATACAAGTTAGATTGAACACATTTTAGAAAATATTTTTTTAATGTGAGAGCCAAAATATTATGTATTCATGAAACTGGCAACCATGACAAGAGAAAATTTTAAAAGAAGCATACTAACAAACAGAAATAAAGATGAAAATGTATTTCTAACTGTATTTATAGGGTTCCTGAACATTAAAGAAAGGAAAGGTGATGAAAAGGGGGGAAATCTCTATTTTAGGCATATATGAATACATTATGTAACTACTGCAGCATTGAAATTTTTAAAATTTGCATATAGTGTCACTTGCCAGAAGCAGATATTTTATGCATAACCACAGATGGAAGCTGTTAGCTGGGATTTTGTCTTTAGTTTATCGTTGTCATTAGATATTAATTGGAATGGATTGATACCTACCTTCAGGCTTTCATAACAAAAAGAAAAGGACAAAGTTGATCAGTTTGCACATCAGTTCAACTGGGTATGAGAACATCATACATTTTTTATGGGAAATATTTGGCATATATTCTTTCCATTTAAATTGGTTGTACTACTTTATTGCTGTGTTTAGAAAGAAAATCTGATGCTCCAAGAAGCCAAGGCCAGGAATGTGGGAGAGATGAGAGTTCACCATGCTCTCCTACCACGTCTGGGGAAATTCCCATGGAAACCACTTACCAAATGGAGGCAAAAGCAAAAACTGGCTCTAACATTTCAAAAAAATAAGTTCCTTCCCTCTATATTTTCCCTATTTCAGAAATGTTTGCATTAATGTAATTCACAAATATCCTTTATTAATGTATTATTCATATTATAGTATATATTATGTCAATTAATATTTTTCACATAATGGAAGACATAATGCTTTTCCTAAAAAGAGACAGCTCTATGCCTCAGCTTTTATCTTCACAGTGTTTACGGTCTTCTATTTATTACTTAAGGCTTCCCTGGTGGCTCAGTGGTAAAGCATCTGCCTGCAATGCAGGAGACATGGGTTTGATTCCTTGGTTGGGAAGATCCCCTGGAGGAGGGCATGGCAACACACTCCAGTATTTATGTCTAGAGAATCCCATGGACATAATTGAAGTGACTGAGCATGCACACAAGCATTTATTACGTAATATTTAAATAACCTCAGTGTTCAGTTCAGTTCAGTCGCTCAGTCGTGTCCGACTCTTTGCGACCCCATGAATCACAGCATCGCCAGGCCTCCCTGTCCATCACCAACTCCCGGAGTTCACTCAAACTCATGTCCACAGAGTCGGTGATGCCATCCAGCCATCTCATTCTTGGTCGTCCCCTTCTCCTCCTGCCCCCAACCTTTCCCAGAATCAGAGTCTTTTCCAGTGAGTCAACTCGTCGCATGAGGTGGCCAAAGTATTGCAGTTTCAGCTTTAGCATCAGTCCTTCCAATGAACACCCAGGATTGATCTCCTCTAGAATGGACTGGTTGGATCTCCTTGCAGTCCAAGGGACTCTCAAGAGTCTTCTCCAACACCACAGTTCAAAAGCATCAATTCTTCGGCTCTCAGCTTTCTTCACAGTCCAACTCTCACATCCATACATGACCACGGGAAAAACCATAGCCTTGACTAGACAGACCTTTGTTGGCAAAGTAATGTCTCTGATTTTTAATATATTATCAAGGTTGGTCATGACTTTCCTTCCAAGGAGTAAGCGTCTTTTAATTTCATGGCTGCAATCAGCATCTGCGTAGTACAAAGTAAATTTAAGGACAAACATAAAAAATGAAGATAATTAGGAAACAGTAGGTAGAGGAGGAGGATATGTTACTATTATTTGCCTTCAGGTTTTACAGCTTGAAGGAATTTGCTTCAGAAAGTCTATATTCGGACCCCAACTCCATCACTTTCATTCACCTCAGTGCTTAAGTTCTTCACTCTGCACCATTTAGATGCTTAATTCTATTCTCCACAGGATGAGATGGTTGGACAGCACCACTAACTTGATGGACATGAGTCTGAGCAAGCTCTGGGAGTTGGTGATGGACAGGGAAGCCTGGCGTGCTGCTGTCCTTAGGGTTGCAAAGAGTGGGACACAACTGAGTAACTGAACTGAAATGCTTCTCCACAAGATTCTTAGATGGATCGAACGAGACTATAAGTGCCATTCAGACTGCACAAGAAAAGTCATTTCTTGAGCCTTAAGCTCAAGTAGAGGAGAGAGAGGAGAGAAAGACATATTCAGAACTAGGAGAACCGTTCCAGAGTAATTGGGTGGTGGCGGTGGGGGTGGTGGCAGGGGGGCATGTGGGAGGTGGTGTAAGAGAGATGGCATAATGAAAAGAAAACTTGCCATTTGTGATCAAAGTGCCGTTTTCCCAACTGGTTTTTTCTTTCTTCCTGTGGCAAGAGTTGGCACTGATAGTTCAAACTTTATTTAATCATTTCCAGGAATGTAGGTGTGGGTAAATGTAGTTCTTACAGATTGAGCGTATAGAAGCATGATGGGCATATGTAGGAAGCTTCTCTGGTCAAGTCTGTCAGCCAGGAGAAAGCAATGAAAAGTTCTGACAATTCTATACATCTCTCAAATATCAGTTCTTTGCGGTCGATCATTTTGCAGTGAACTTTGTGACAAAGGAAATAAAGCACTGGATTCCTTTCATACAATAATAGTAATAATCATCACCTAATAATTGTTTCCCAAGCTTTAGTTTCTAAGCATTGGCTTTATTAGAGGATCAGACAATATCAAGGGTATTCTTGGTATTACTAATCAGTAGCTGAGAGAGAGACTGAAGGAGATCAAGCACAGCCTCTCTTTGAAATATGTGTAATCTTTTTTAGGGAAAAATGTCAAATACACAGACAATAAACAAAATGAAAGTGATACAAAGCTATATATATATAATAAAATAATAATATATATATTCTTTTCCAAGCACCAAATTATATGATAGTAGGTCTAGAATGGTGTAGGAAATTAGAAAAGAAAGGGTAGGATAAGGCAAAAGCTCTGTGGGCCACACAGTTTCTAAAACAGGAAAGGAACTTAGAAATCATCTACATAAATCCTTGTTTTATACACAAAGAAAGTTCAAGCCCATAATATGGCCTTAAGTTAGAAGAGACCCAAATATTGTAGTTTTTCGATATCCTAGCAGCTAACCAAAACTGACTATGGCAGTGAAGCATAGGCAGGGTTTAGGTAGCAATAGAAATGAGTCTCTCAGGAGAGCAATGGGGTAAACTGCCAATAGAAGAATTTTAGGAACGGTGCCTGCACCTGTGCTCAGTCGTGTCTGACACTTTGTAATCCCATGGTTATATTGTATTATATCAATGGATTTATTATGCAAGTAGTTTTTACTGATATTAATAAATATTTGATTACAGCATGAAGATAATTTGACCATGCAAAGAAATCTATTTTATGCTTTTATCTTTTACAAACCTATGAGAGAAGACGGCAGAAATGTCAGTAGCCTTGCCGTCAATATTTTTGACTGAGAAAGAATGGTTGTGAATTACATGTTTCCAGACTGAATTTCCAACCCTCAGTCTCCCACAAACACAGCTGTACAGCCTTAATATTATCATCTGAAAAGGAGGGGTAGGTAATCTCAGATTTCCTTCCTGAGTCATTATTCAGACTTTGTGAATGAAAACATGTTTGGGTGATGGAGAAACATTATTTGTGAGGTAATACTTGAAGAAAGAAAATGCAGTAAAAATTCTAAATTCTTTCTTTATATTCTTCAGACTAGTATTTTCTTTGATTTCTAATTGTTTAAAATTCTGATCATAATATTGATCCTGCTTTCATTGATTTTCTATCATTCCAGGAAATCTTTGGCACATACTTTACCTCAAACTTTGTACTAGTTACTGAAAATATGGAGCTGAAAGGCAGTTGGTTCCCTAAATAAAGAGATAATTAAGGTACGAAAAATAAGGCAATTCTTTGGATCTATTATACCCAAGATACCTTCAGTTCAGTTCAGTTCAGTCGCTCAGTCGTGTCTGACTCTCCGTGACCCCATGAATCACAGCACGCCAGGCCTCCTTAGGTGTTACTTAAATTCTCATAAAAATCTATAAATTACTATCCCATTAATAGGAGAAGAACTGAAAGAACACCTAGCATAGAGTCAAACATACAAAATTAGAAAATAATATCTTACACCATACAAACAGAAAAAAATGATTTTATATTTTTTAAAAGGTCTTTGAAAAAGTAACCATAATTTTCTCATGTTATACTGAATTTAAATCTATAAAATTTATCAATGCAATGTAAACTTTTCAAAATTCACTGAATGGCTCACACACTTAAACACTTACATTTAAATGAATTATCTGAAAATAAGTGTCTTTTATTTCTTCCAATTACTTTTGGAGAGACTTCTGCTTAAGGAATGAGTAAGCATTTACAGTACAGTGAATACATGAAAACTATTCTTTAATATATTTAAAAAATACACAAAGAAAAATAGAATTGTGACTACAAGTTCAATTAGCACACAAGCTGTTTAACCTTTGGTTTTGTCAACTACAATTTGGCATTTACCAAAAGCATTGCCAATGACTGAACAACAAGGCATTTTCCATCTGCTTCTACTGAGACTGAACCCCGTGCTGCTATAGCTGTTGACCTTCAACAACCCCTGAGGAGTTCAGTGTGGAGTGAGGCACTCTGTGCTCCAGGGAATCTGGTGGGACAGGTCTTTAGATAGTTGGATGTTTTTAGGAACAGATTTTATGGTCTCAATTCTTGCAATCTCCTCATATCTAGAGAAGCACTGAATCCCTTCATGGTGAAATCAGAACCTTAGTTTCAGTTCAGTTCAGTTCAATCACTCAGCCATGTCCAACTCTTTGCGACCCCATGAATCGCAGCAAGCCAGGCCTCCCAGTCCATCACCAACTCCTGGAGTTCCCTCAAACTCATGTCCATCGAGTTGATGATGCTATCCAATGGTTCACGTATTGCTGAAGCCTGGCTTGGAAAATTTTGAGCATTACTTTACTAGCGTGTGGCATGAGTGCAATTGTGTGGTAGTTTGAGCATTCTTTGGCATTGCCTTTCTTAGGGATTGGAATGAAAACTGAACTTTTCCAGTCCTGTGGCCACTGCTGAGTTCAGTTCAATTCAGCCACTCAGTCCTGTCTGATTCTTTGTGACCCCATGAACTGCAGCACACCAGGCCTCCCTGTCCATCACCAACTCCCAGAATTTACTCTAATTCATGTCCATTGAGTCGGTGATGCTATCCAACCATCTCATCCTCTGTCATCATCTTCTCCTCCTGCCTTCAATCTTGCCAAGCATCAGGGTCTTTTCCTATGAGTCAGCTCTTTGCATCAGGTGGCCAAAGTTGGAGTTTCTGCTTCGACATCAGTCCTTCCAATGAACATTCAGGACTGATTTCCTTTAGGATCGACTGGTTGGATCTCCTTGTGGTCCAAGGGACTCTCAAGAGTCTTCTCCAACACCACAGTTCAAAAGCATCAATTCTTCAGTGCTCAGCTTTCTTTAAGTCCAACTCTCACATCCATCCATGACTAGTGGAAAAACCATAGCCTTGACTAAAAGGACTTTTGTTGGCAAAGTAATGTCTCTGCTTTTTAATTTGCTGTCTAAGTTGGTCATAACTTTCCTTCCAAGGAGTAAGTGTCTTTTTATTTCATTTCTGCAGTCACCATCTGCAGTGATTTTGGAGCCCCCCAAAATAAAGTCAGCCACTGTTTCCACCGTTTCTCCATCTATTTGCCATGAAGTGGTGGGACCAGATGCCATGATCTTAGTTTTCTGAATGTTGAGCTTCAGGCCAACTTTTTCACTCTCCTCTTTCACTTTCATCAAGAGGCTTTTGAGTTCCTCTTCACTTTCTGCCATAAGGTGGTGTCATCTGCATATCTGAGGTTATTCATATTTCTCCCAGCAATCTTGATTCCAGCTTGTGCTTCCTCCAGCCCAGTGTTCCTCATGATGTACTCTGCATAGAAGTTAAATAAGCAGGGTGACAATATACAGCCTTGACATACTCCTTTTCCTATTTGGAACCAGTCTTTAGTTCCATGTCCACTTCTAACTGTTGCTTCCTGACCTGCATACAGATTTCTCAAGAGGCAGGTCAGGTGGTCTGGTATTCCCATCTCTTTCAGAATTTTCCACAGTTTATTGTGATCCACACAGTCAAAGGCTTTGGCATAGTCAATAAAGCAGAAATAGATGTTTTTCTGGAACTCTCTTGCTTTCTCCATGATCCAGCTAATGTTGGTAATTTGATCTCTGGTGCCTCTGCCTTTTCTAAAACCAGCTTGAACATCTGGAAGTTCACGGTAAACGTATTGTTGAAGCCTGGCTTGGAGAATTTTGAGCATGATTTTACTAGCATGTGAGATTACTAGCGTGTGAGGTGAGTGCAATTGTGCAGTAGTTTGAGCATTCTTTGGCACTGCCTTTCTTAGCGATTGGAATGAAAACTGACCTCTTCCAGTCCTGTGGCCACTGCTGAGTTTTCCAAATTTGCTGGCATATTGAGTGCAGAGCTTTCACAGCATCATCTTCTCGGATTTGAAATAGCTCGACTGGAATCCCATCACCTCCAGTAGCTTTGTTTGTAGTGATGCTTCCTAAGGCCCACTTGATTTCACATTCCAGGATGCTTGGTTCTAGGTGAGTGATCACACCATCATAATCTGGGTCGTGAAGATCTTTTTTGTATAGTTCTCTGTGTATTCTTGCCACCTCTTCTTAATATCTTCTGCTTCTGTTAGGTGCATACCATTTCTGTCCTTTATTGAGCCCATCTTTGCATGAAATGTTTCCTTGGTATCTCTAATTTTCTTGACGAGATCTCTCGTCTTTCCCATTTTATTGTTTTCCTCTATTTCTTTGCATTGATCACTGAGGAAGGCTTTCTTATCTCTCCGTGCTATTCTTTGGAACTCTGCATTCAAATGGGTATATGTTTCCTTTTCTCCTTTGCCTTCAGCTTCTGTTCTTTTCACAGCTATTTATAAGGCCTTCTCTTAACAACCATTTTGCTTTTTTGCGTTTCTTTTTCTTGGGGAAGGTCTTGTTCCCTGTCTCCTGTACAATGTCACGAACCTCCGTCCGTAGTTCATCAGACACTCTGTCTATCAGATTTAGTCCCTTAAATCTATTTCTCATTTCCACTGTATAATTGTAAGAGATTTGATTTAGATCATATCTGAATGGTCTAGAGTTTTCCCCCTCTTTCTTCAATTTAATTCTGAATTTGGGTATAAGCAGTTCATGATCTGAGATACAGTCAGCCCCCTGTCTTGTTTTTTGCTGACTGTATAGAGCTTCTCCATCTTTGGCTGCAAAGAATATAATCAATCTGATTTCAGTGTTGGCCATCTGGTGATGTCCATGTGTAGAGTCTTCTCTTGTGCTGTTGGAAGAGGGTGTTTGCTATGACCAGTGCGTTCTCTTGGCAGAACTCTATTAGCCTTTGCCCTGCTTCATTCTGTACTCCAAGGCCGAATTTGCCTGTTACTCCAGGTGATTCTTTACTTCCTACTTTTGCATTCCAGTCCCCTATAATGAAAAACACATCTTTTTTGGGTGTTAATTCTAGAAGGTCTTGTAGGCCTTCATAGAACCGTTCAACTTCAACTTCAGCATTACTGATTGGGGCATAGACTTGGATTACTGTGATATTGAATGGTTTGCCTTCGAGACGAGCAGAGATCATTCTGTCGTTTTTGAGATTACATCCAAGTACTGCATTTCGGACTCTTTTGTTGACTATGATGGCTACTCCATTTCTTCTAAGGGAATCTCGCCCACAGTAGTAGATATAATGGTCATCTGAGTTAAATTCACCCATTCCAGTCCATTTTAGTTCACTGATTCCTAAAATGTTGTCGTTCACTCTTGCCAGCTCCTGTTTGCCATCAGATCCTCATGACTTACAAAAAACGTTTTGTAAATTGAGTGCTTCATGATATTGAACTCCCCCTTCACCAAAACCTTAAAAATTGACTTTCCCCAACTGCCACTTTGGAGCAGTCTCTCAGAGCTATATAAGATGCTGCCTTTCGGAGTGCAGTTCTCATTTGTCCCAAATAAAACTTAACTCACAACTCTCAAGTTGTACATCTTGTACATCTTTTCTTAGTCGAGAGTTACATGCTCTCACAAACTCTTAGTCATCTTTAAAGGCCCATCTCAAATGCCCCTTCTATTCAACGCATTTTATTTTGAGTTGTATTGCTGTGTTGGGACTTCCCTGGTTTCTCAGTGGTAAAGAATCAACCTGCCAGTGTAGGAGACATAGGAGATGAAGGTTTGATCTCTGTTTCGGCAAGATCCCCAAGAGGAGGAAATGGCAACCCACTCCAGTATTCTTACCTGGGAAATCCCATGGACAGAAGAGCCTAGTGGACTATAATCCATGGGGTTGAAAAAGTGTCAGACATGACAGTGACTAAACACCAACAACAATTGCTTTGTTAGATGTTGAAAAAAATAAGATGAAAAGCTAATTTCCTTGACCTCAAAATACTATCCTTCTATTAAAGAGACAGATATCAAGGAAATAATTAAAATATAATGCAAAAGTTACTTGAGGTTTATGTGTCAGGGGAAAAAAAACTTTTAATTACCCAAATATGAGCATTTCATATAAGGAAATAGAAGCTTAAAAAGTTATTGGGAGGTGTGGTAGACATTGTTCTTCAATGAAGTTCTGCAGATACTTGGGTGGGCAAACAGATTCAGGCTGTCAACTCTTTAAGGACATTTTCAGTTTCAAGCCCTACCCCCACTCCCATCAGAGGTCATGCCATTCCTGGAACAATCATCTCTGGTGATCAGCCAAGAGTGGTTATAAAGCTGAACTATTTTAACCCAATGTAGAACAATTTTAATATTCAACAATCCCTCCAGATATCCCTGTCAGATTGGCTAAAATTATTCCAGGTCTGAATTGCAATTTGACCTCTTTTATTTTTTCCTGCATTGCTTCTTCCTTCCTCCTTGCATCGTGGATCTGTGGCATGCTTTTTATTTGTTGTTTGGTTGCTAGGTTGTATCTGACTCTTTGTGACCCCATAGATTGTAGCCTGCCAGGCTCCTCTGTCCATGGGGTTTCCCAGGCAAGAATACTGGAGTGGGTTGCCATTTCCTCCTCCAGGGGATCTTCCTAACCCAGGGATTGAACATGCATCTCTTGAATTGGCAAGCTGATTCTTTACCTCTGAGCCACCAGGGAAGTTCTGCAGCTTACTCCTAAATAAGGTCTCAGCTTGATTCTGAAAAATCCCTACCTGATGGAATGACTGGGGGATCTGAAGTCAGAAAGTTTACCACAGAGGATGTCAGTGGGCAACACCAAAACCTGCTTTTCTGTCCTCATCTCCTCACTGACACTGTTCTGATAAAAGTTATTAATGATGCCCATGTTGCAAAATCGATGCGATGCTTTCAGTCCTGTGTATAACCTGTTGACCATTCTCTTTTCTCAAAACTGTCTTTTCCCTACCAGAGCGGTTGACTACAAACTCAGATCAAGTCCCATCTCTACTACTAATTAACTGTGAGACCTCAGGCACTTAACTGAGTCTGTGCCTCGGTTTCCAGCCTGTAAAATGGTGATAATTATTGTATCTACTTCACAAAGCTGCTGTGAAGATTAAATGTTTAGAATAGTGCCTGTCACATAATTTTCACTCTGTAACTGCCTTTTATTTATATACTGTAATACAAGTTTATCTGTTTCTCTTTCCTCTCTGACAGATCCTTCTCAATCTATTCATTTTTGTGTCCCAATTATCATCTTAAGTCCTGATGCCATCTTTCTTCAACTTTCTTATCTTTTTCTAAACAATCTGACAAATATTTATTTTAAATCCAGTATTCTAAGTAGCAGATCCATATTTTCAACTCTGCTGAATAGCTACATCTTAATGTCTGTAGGCATTTAGGCTAAACATAACTTTATATGAATTAATTTCTCCTCTGCTTGCCCTTCAAAAAAAAAAAAAAGAAAACCTCACAAAACAAAACACATTGAATGACACCACTGACGGTATGTATTCCCAGATGCCCAAGTTAAAAGTGTAGAAATAATTTCTGACATTTTCTCACGCATATTTGTCTTTCCCTACTGCTACTGCTGCTACTGCTAAGTCACTTCAGTCGTGTCCGACTCTGTGTGACCCCATAGACGGAAGCCCACCAGGCTCCCCCGTCCCTGGGACTCTCCAGGCAAGAACACTGGAGTGGGTTGCCATTTCCTTCTCCAATGTGTGAAAGTGAAAAGTGAAAGTGAAGTCGCTCAGTCGTGTCTGACCCTTAGCGACCCCACGGACTACAGCCTACCAGGCTCCTCCATCCATGGGATTTTCTAGGCAAGAGTACTGGAGTGGCTTGCCATTGCCTTCTCCGCTGTCTTTCCCACATAAAGATATATATGTGTTATATACATATGTATCCTTAACACCTTTTGAATTTCTTCCCTCTTTACATCCATTTCCATTGCCATTTTTTTCATTTGTTTGTTTATGCAGTGTTACCAACGTCGTCAGTTCTGAAGGTCAGCCTTAGTCTAATCAATCACTTTCTCTAACCCATTCCCCGTACCGCAGTCCGCATGACTTTTTGAAATCAACATTTCATCTTGTTACTCTCTTACTTAGAACTCTCTTTTTGTTCACCTATATCCTTGAGGACGGATACTTACATCTTTTACGTGGCATACAAGGCCCTTCCTAATCTACTCCATATTAAAGTTTCCATAATTTCAGTTAAGTTTCCAACTATAGCTAAGCTCTAATTAATTTAAAGAACTTACAGTTCTCCAAGTGCCATTCAGTCCTTTAAACATGCTCTTTTATGCACCTGAAATGCCACCTCTAACACCAACCTTCTTGTGTTAGCTTGCTTTGCTATTTATTGGACAATCAAAAAATCTGAGTGGTATTTATTCACACATTGGGATTCAGCTACAAGTTAGCTAATTTAGGCTTGGCTTTTTCCCCTGTGTCTCCCTTCCTCCTCCTGGGCATATGGGTTATCCTGCAGGCATGATTTTCCATAGTGATGGGAGAGGTACAAGAGGGAATACGGACTTACATAAGACCCTTTATAGCACAGTCTCAAAACTACCAAAAACTCTGCCTAATAATTGACTAAAGCAAATTACATGTAGGTATCCAAAGTCAAGAAGAGTGGAAATACACTTTGTCTCTTCTGTGGGAGGAATGAGAGTCACATTGCAAAAGGTGTGAGGATAGGGAGCAATGCTGTGGCCAGTAGTATGATCTTCAGTACACTATTCCTCGCCTTGCCTGGTGGTTCTATAGGTTTTGCTTCAGCCATTGCATCTTCCAGATATTCTCACCTGACTCTAAGTTGGCTTTTGGTGCTCCAAAGTGCTTCCCTAGTTGCCTATGTATATCTATATTTGCCATAAGTGGCAACTTGAGAATTGCAATTTCTAGTATCGACTTTATTTTCTTTCCATCATAATGACAATTCCTTTAGAGTAACAATCTGTTTTGATTTAATTTTACTCACATTAGTAGAACATATGATATGTATTCAATAATGATCTGTGGTATTGATCAAATACATGAATGAAAGAAGAGTGAATGAATGGATATTGCAAGGAAAAGGTGATAATGGCTTGAACCAGAGCAGGGTTAGTGAGAATAGAGAGGAGGTAATTAATATCAGCCATGTTTAGGAGGTAGAATTGCCAGGCCTTGGTGATTTTATGGAGAAGGGCAGTAAAATTTAAGCAAGACATTTAGGATATCTCCTAGGTTTATAGTTAGAGCATTGGGATAATTAAGGGCCATTCATCTGGATTAAAAAAATAATAATAGAAGAAAAGCAAATATTGGAAAGCAAAAATAAAGATTTAAATATAATCCATGCCCTTTAATTTCAAAATACATGGACCTTCCAGTTAAACAAGAAGGTACTCCAAATGCACTTTAGAAGAAAAAGTTGACCACAGAGTGTAGTGTTGTATATTGGGGAGATACAGAAGAGACTCATGCACAGAGAAAGAAGAAAGACAATTCAGCTTAGCAGTCTAAGGCTTCAAAACTAGTACCGATCCTGAGTGTCATGGGATGTTGGACAATTCTGAGCATCGCTGCCACCGCAGTTTCCAAATATGTGAAATAAGTACAAAAATATCTCTGGTCTGTTGTCAGTGGAAATAAGACGGTGAATTAGAAAACACATAGTCTAGTGTGCAGCAAATGGCACATGAGTATTTTCTAACGTTCTATCAGTTTCTCAGCCCCCGTTGATATTATGAGCTAGATGAGTGTTGAGTGGGGAGGGCTGTCTCCGGCATGTGTGCGTATTTAACAGCATCTCGGACCTTGATCCACTAGATGGCAGTGGTTCCCCTGAGCGTTCCTATGAAAAATGTCTCCAGCCAGTAGCAGATGTCCACGGGGGAGAGAGGGCATGCCCAGTCATTCCCAGCTGAGAACCATCATTATCTGAATATATACACAGGAAGTAGATGGCAGGGTAGTCCATTTTAGGCGGAAAGGGAATCGAAACAGAGAAAGGAACATTTTTTTGTGGGTAGTCTGCAGAGGTGAACTGAAGAGTGAGCTACATTTCAGAAGCACACAGTAGGTACGCTTTGTCTTCCCTCCTTACTGTTTTTCATGTCATATCCTGACATGAAGTCAGTAACTACCATCCACGAGTTCCATGTTTCTAGGTGACTCTTAAAGGTTAAAATATTCATTTCTGGGCTTCCATTGAGACATTTTTTTACCCTCTGCCCCTCCCCAAAATCAGAAAAAGCACAGTCTTCAAACTAGTCAAACCTAAAAGCTATTCTCCACTACCATCCTCCAAGAAATTAATCTGTTACATATTTCCTGCTATGTGTAAGGCAAGTCTGTACAGTTGCTAGAGATTACCAATATCTCTAACTGGTTTGTGTGATTGATGACCTTTCTAATGTAACCACTGAAATGGCTTTCTTCTGTGGCTTTAAAGATTTAAGAAGTCAGGGGCCTCTTTAAAATGGAAGGTGGAGGGAGGATTCTAAGAGATAAGAAATTAGAAGAATTAGACACTAATTAATTTTTCCAATTGAGAATGTGTTTCTTTTGGAAATTCAGAGACATAAAAGATGAAAAACGTGCTTAAAGTGCAACTGGGTCATGATAATGTATATTCTTTAGATAGTTATTTTTGTCAAAATATTTTGTGGATTCCAGGCAAATAGCATGATCTTGTCAGATAAATATATTTTTACTTTAAATTGCCTTGTCACTCTAAGTGAGACAAAATGATTGAGCCTTTGTTGCGTGCTGTGCTCAGTCATGTCAGACTCTTTGTAACCCCATGGACTGTAGCGCATCAGGCTCCTATGTCCATGGGGGTTCTCCAGGCAAGAATACTGGAGTGGGTTGTCATGCACTTCTCCAGGGGATTTTCCCAACCCAGGGATTGAACCCAGGTCTCCTGCACTGCAGGTGGATTCTTTACTGTTTGAGCCACCAGGGAAGCCCGGCAGTCATTAGTATATTGATTTTCATCCCCTAGACTGGATCTTGGAGAAGGAAATGGCAACCCACTCCAGTGTTCTTGCCTGGAGAATCCCATGGACGGTGGAGCCTGGTGGGCTGCCGTCTGTGGGGTCGCACAGAGTCGGACACAACTGAAGCGACTTAGCAGCAGCAGACTGGATCTTAGGTGCAAATATGTACATAAAAATAAGCTCCCTCTTATTTGGAAAAATATCTTCCAAGCACAGGGTTTTCTTGGGAGAGAAGTTTCCAAAAAAAAGCCAGATGTATTCTGATGGACAGAAACTGGAGTCAGGCAGTGTGGGAGTATCCAAAAGAACACTGAGACCCAGACAGTGGGTAGGGAGTATACAGTGGATGGCTTTCTTCATTAGATCATGCTTTGAAATCAAATCTGCTACTCAGCACTCCTTTTTTTCTATAAGAGCAAACCCAAAATAAAACTGGATCCCCAAACATCCAAGTCCTGGAATAAGAAAGTCATAGCTAGTTGTCTTTTCCCCAGACTGTCCACTGACTCAAGACTGAGTATTAATGCCCAGAGAGGGAAAATCTTCCACTTGAAACTTGGGTGGTAACTGTGGATATCTCAAGTGTTTTATGGCATACTATGAATATTTTCCACTTATTTTGTTACACCCAATGAATAAACCCTCTCGACTAGTGTAGAAAAACATTTTAATAATTTGAGTTTTGTCTGTGAGAAACCTAGATGGAGATGCAACTGCATAGTTAAATATATGGATCTTGAATTCAGAGAGTTTGATGAAAAAAGACAAATATTTGGAAGCACTGACTCAATAGGTAGTAGCTGTCATACCAGTTTTCCTACTTTTCTCTTCCAGATTTTTGTTTGCCCATATACAAATAATAAAACAAATAGAGCAAAACTTCTGTCTACAGATGACATAGTTTGTGTTTTTCTTATTCTGACATAGTCCTTCACTGTATCTGAGTAATAAAGAATATTATAGGATTCAGTTCAGTTCAGTTCAGTCACTCAGTCGTGTCCGACTCTTTGTGACCCCACGAATCACAGCACGCCAGGCATCCCTGTCCATCACCAACTCCCAGAGTTCACTCAAACTCATTTCCATCGAGTCGGTGATGCCATCCAGCCATCTCATTCTCTGTTGTCCCCATCTCCTCCTGCCCCCAATCCCTCCCAGCATCAGAGTCTTTTCCAGTGAGTCAACTCGTCGCATGAGGTGGCCAAAGTATTGCAGTTTCAGCTTTAGCATCAGTCCTTCCAATGAACACCCAGGATTGATCTCCTTTAGAATGGACTGGTTGGATCTCCTTGCAGTCCAAGGGACTCTCAAGAGTCTTCTCCAACACCACAGTTCAAAAGCATCGATTCTTCGGCGATCAGCTTTCTTCACAGTCCAACTCTCACATCCATACATGACCACGGGAAAAACCATAGCCTTGACTAGATGGACCTTTGTTGGCAAAGTAATGTCTCTGCTTTTTAATATGCTATCTACGTTGGTCATAACTTTCCTTCCAAGGAGTAAGCATCTTTTAATTTCATGGCTGCAATCAGCATCTGCAGTGATTTTGGAGCCCCAAAAAATAGTCTGACACTGTTTCCACTGTTTCCCCATCTATTTCCCATGAAGTGATGGGACCAGATGCCATGATCTTCGTTTTCTGAATGTTGAGCTTTAAGCCAAGCTTTTCACTCTCCTCTTTCACTTTCATCAAGAGGCCTTTGAGTTCCTCTTCACTTTCTGCCATAAGGGTGGTGTCATCTGCATATCTGAGGTTATTGATATTTCTCCCGGCAATCTTGATTCCAGCCTGTGCTTCTTCCAGACCAGAGTTCCTCATGATGTACTCTGCATATAAGTTAAATAAGATTAGATGAATTTAAATTATGGTTAAAAATAGGCTTAGAAAACAACATTTTCACAGAAACTCAATAAGTTAAAAGAAAAAGAAACTCACTAAACCCTTAAAAGCAATATTCATTTGCAAAATTTCATCTAGTATTTATAACACAGAAGTCGTGAATAAGCCATCCATTAGTGCTATTACTGAAACAATATATTTGAATATTATTTACTCCTCAGAAAATCACTATCGGGTTACTCTCTGCATAATTGTTTCAGTGAAAAGCAGTGTTTCAAACATTCTCTTCATGTGACTTTTGATCTTTAAACTGTGACTCAAAATTTGGAATTTCTTTCCTTCTCCCAAACTTGGTGATCCTCCAAAAGTTAAGGTTTTGCTTTCAATATATAACACAGGGTAAAGCATTCAGGGTAAAACATTATCAGCTAGAAACTCATTTTGTGACTATTGAATATTTTATTTATCATTTTAGACTGGAGTCTTTTCATTTAATTTTTGAATTTCAATTGATTGTCAAAATGATATAGAAGCAAGGAGAGGGAATTGTGGACAATCCCTGAGTTGCAGGATTTTAAGTTTCTGCTAGACTGCTTTCCTATGTTTAATGAAATCAGCTTGCAATGCTGCTTATTTTTGGATGCTGCTGATCTATGAAGTGGAGAAATTCAAAGATATTTAGAAATCAATTCTACTTTGTGTACTGAAAAACAGCTGATAGTGCTAAAGGGATGCAGTAGCAGGCAGATAACTGAGCCTTTTCATCTTTTGTATCATTTTGGCTGAATCATTCTAGAACCAAATGTTTGCTTCATTCCAGAAGCTGATAATTATAATCTATTTTGCATGCATACATGTAAAACTTGAATTTACTAGTGAATATAGTACATTCAGATTCCATATCTCTCTTGTTGGAGTGTATAAGACTGCAAACAATTTTTGGATGTCCTATTGATCATTTTACCTAAATTTATACCTACCTCACCATAAAGTCTTTTAAGAATAAACAGTCCATGAACAAAACAAAAATCACAGAGGCTGTGACCAAAAATTCAAAATGAAATGGAGAGCTGAGAAATTATTTGGTGAATTCAAGCCCCCCAAATATGCCATTCTTCACAGAGAAGATGGTCATCCTGCACTCTTTTCCCATGATCTTCCATCTTTCTCCCCCTTTCTTGCACTAAATTATCTTATTGTCATACTCATTCTCCTCTTATAATAAAGACAATAATATATCACCATCTACCAAGCTCTTATAATGTAAAATCCTCTGTGCAAAAGCACTTGGCACTTTGCAACTGACAAGGATATAATCTCCAAAACATACAAATAGCTCATACAGTTCAATATCAAAAAGAAGAAAAAAACCCAATCAGAAAATGAGCAGAAGACCTAGATAGAAGTTTCTCCAAAGAAGACACACAGATGGCCAGCAAGCATGTGAAAAGATGCTCAGCACTGCTGAGGATTAGAGAAATGCAAATCAAAACTACAATGACGAACCACCTCACACTGGTCAGAATGGCCATCATCGTAAAGTCTACTAATAATAAATACTGGAGGGGGTGTGGAGAAAAGAGCACTCTCCTATGCTGTTCAGTTCAGTTCAGTTCAGTCGCTCAGTCGTGTCCGACTGTCTGCAACCCCATGAATCACAGCACGCCAGGCCTCCCTGTCCATCACCAACTCCCGGAGTTCACTCAAACTCATGTCCATCGAGTCGGTGATGCCATCCAGCCATCTCATTCTCGGTCGTCCCCTTCTCCTCCCACCCCTAATCCCTCCCAGCATCAGAGTCTTTTCCAGTGAGTCAACTGGTCGCATGAGGTGGCCAGAGTATTGGAGTTTCAGCTTTAGCATCAGTCCTTCCAATGAACACCCAGGATTGATCTCCTTTAGAATGGACTGTTGGTGCAATGTAAATTGGTGCAGCCAGTATAAAGAACAGTAAAGAGGTTCCTAAAAAAACTAAAAAGAGAGCTACCATATGATCCAGCAATCCCACTCCTGGGCTTATATCTGGAAAAGATAGAAACACTAATTTGAAAGATACATACACCCCAATGTTCATAGCAGTACTATCTACAAGAGACAAGACAAGGAAGCGACCTATGTTTTCATTGACAGAAGAATGAATAAAGAAGACATTTTATACATATGTGTATATGTATATATATATACATACATACACACATACATACATACATATGCACATGGAATGTTACTCAGCCATAAAAATGCCACTTGTAGAAACGTGGATGGGCCTACAGTTTACCATACTAAGTGGAGGAAGTCAGATAGAGAAAGACAAACACATGGTATCACTTATATGTGGAATCTAGAAAAAAAAAAAAAAGATACAAATGCACTTATTTACAAAACAGAAATAGACTCACAGAAATAGAAAACAAACTTATGGTTACCAAAAGGGAAACGCAGGGGAGGGATAAATTGGGAATTTAGGATTAACAATAAATGCTATTATATATAAAACAAGTGAACAGCAAGGACATACTGTATAGCACAGGGTACTATACTCACATCTTATAATGACTTATAATGGAAAAGAATCTGAAAGAGTATATATTTCTTATATATACGCAATATATGTATGTGTAGCTGAATCACACTGCTATTAAACTGAAACACTAAGTCAACTATACTGCCATTTAAAAAGCAAAGCACTTGGCATATTTTGCCTCTTTCAATCCTTTGAATAACCCTGAAGATAGGCAGTATCTCACAATTAAGAAAATAGTCTCAGACACTAAAACTATCTGAATTAAAAGTACACGTACTAAGCTAGAATTCAACTTAAGTAGGTCTGTCTGCTTCATCTTCCATGGGGTTAACCACCAATCTGTAAAGCATCTCTGAAGACTCATGACTCAAATGATCTAAAAAATTAGACAAAATATCCAACTTAAAATTTCACACTCTAACAGAATGCATAGGTTTCTTTTATTCAAAGCATTTTTGTGTATTAATCTGAGCATGGTTAAATGTAGCTCTATTCATATGCATGACATTGATCATTTTACTAAATATTTTTAAGTATGAAAATAATCTTATTGTACAATTATATTACAGACAGAAAGACAAATCTTTATTATCTAGCTTTGGGAGCAGTTCAGTTCAGTCGCTCAGACATGTCTAACTCTTTGCGACTGCAGCACGCCAGGCTTCCCTGCCCTTCACCAACCCCTGGAGCTTGCTCAAACTCATGTCTATCTAGTTGGTGATGCCATCCAACCATCTTATCCTCTGTCATCCCCTTCTCCTCCTGCCCTCAAGCTTTCTCAGCATCAGGGTCTTTTCCAATGAGTCAGTTCTTTGCATCAAGTGGGGGCCAAAGTATTGGAGTTTCAGCTTCAGCATTAGTCCTTCCAATGAATATTCAGAACTGATTTCCTTTAGGATTGACTGGTTTGATATCTTTGCCATCTAAGGGACTCTCAAGAGTCTTCTCCAGCACCACAGTTCAAAATCATCAGTTCTTCAGTGCTCAGCTTTCTTTATAGTCCAACTCTCATATCCATACATGACTACTGGAAAAACTATAGCTTTGACTAGACAGAGCTTTGTTGGCAAAGTGATGTTTCTGTTTTGTCATATACTGTCTAGGTTTGTCATAGCTTTTCTTCCAAGGGGCAAGCATCTTTTTAATTTGATGGCTGCAGTCATCAGTGATTTTGGAGCCCCCCAAAATAAAATATCTTACTGTTTCCATTGTTTCCCCATCCATTTGCCATGAAGTAATGGGACTGGATACCATGATCTTAGTTTTGTGAATGTTAAGTTTTAATCCAAATTTTTCACTCTCCTTTTTCGCTTTCATCAAGAGGCTCTTTAGTTCCTCTTCACTTTCTTACATAAGGGTGGTATCATCTGTGTATATGAGGTTATTGATATTTCTCCTGGCAATCTTAATTTCAGCTTGTGCTACATCCGGCCCAGAATTTTGCATGATATTTGTGATAGTGTTCATTTTTTTCCTTTCAAGTTTCCCTTTTCAAAAGTCATCACATTTCTAAAATATATAGCAAAGTTTATATTGAGGAAAATCTTAAATATCTCAGGTGTAGCCAAGATTCATATGTTTGCATATGTATATGTGGGTATATACTTTCAGATATACATATTGCAAGCTTATATTTAAATAATGTATATACACATTTACAAACCTATCTATTGCCTATATGTGGTATCATATTTTCTTCAAAGAACATCTTTTAAAAGAAAAATAAATATTGTAAAAATTAAAAAATTAAAACTCCTTAGCACAGTCCTAGGTATTAAAATAGAGTAAAATAAATTCTAAAATATGAAATTGAAAGACAGACTCTAGAATCATGAATTTGAAGTGAACATAATTTGTCTCTAATTGCTGATATCAAGTGATATTAGTTTTTACAGTGAAGCTGAATAATTATCACAACTCTTTTGAGTACATACAGTAAAGGAAATTTTGGTTGTAAAAAAAATCACCAGACTTTAGATTTGACTTTACAGTCTGATGACATTTTAATTTTGATTGTTGATCTGGATTTTCACTTTAAAAAGAAAAGGAAAAAGAACACATCCTAGCATTTCAGAGTAAACTACTAGAAAGTGACTGGCTGCGTTTTATTGGCCTTGAAGTTCTGTGCTCTAAAAGGGTTTTATGCCAACCAGACCGACTGACTCTTTTCTCCCTCCCTCGCCCTCTGCAGTTATCCTCTCAGTCCTCCCTCCTTCCAGTATTTCTAACTTGTGGATTGTGAACCAGCGCTGTCTACAGGAACTGATATGGTTGTGCAGTAGGAAGTTGGGACGTGAATAAGTACATACGATGTCCAACTTTCCACTCCTCAATATCATTAATTTCAGAGCTCTGGGACCATCTTTTAGCTGGAAGCCAAGTTGATTTAAATATCGATCATAGATTTGTTCTGCTGTAGCAAAGATGTTGCTTGTCTTTGCTTTTATTTCTTAAGACAAATGAGAGTAACAGTTCTAAACACTATGATTCGTGTTTGACATTTAGGCATTAACTTGTAAAACTAAGTTCCTCAAGCCTCTCATTAGTGCCAAAGGAGCTGCAACAACTTTGCCCTTAAAGACCACAGCTTGTGATCGCCCAAGAACCAAATAATGCCCAGTAGACTCGATAAAGGACAGAAATGGTGTGGACCTAACTGAAGCAGAAGATATTAAGAAGAGGTGGCAAGAATACACAGAAGAACTGTACAAAAAAGATCTTCACGACGAAGATAATCACGATGGCGTGATCACTCACCTGGAACCAGACATCTTCGAATGTGAAGTCAAGTGGGCCTTAGAGAGCATCACTACGAACAAAGCTAGTGGAGGTGATGGAATTCCAATTGAGCTATTTCAAATCCTGAAAGATGATGCTGTGAAAGTGCTGCACTCAATATGCCAGCAAATTTGGAAAACTCAGCAATGGCCACAGGACTGGAAAAGGTCAGTCTTCATTCCAATCCCAAAGAAAGGCAATGCCAAAGAATGCTCAAACTACCGCACAATTGCACTCATCTCACACGCTAGTAAAGTCATGCTCAAAATTCTCCAAGCCAGGCTTCAGCAATATGTGAAACGTGAACTCCCAGATGTTCAAGCAGGTTTCAGAAAAGGCAGAGGCACCAGAGATCAAATTGGCAACATCCGCTGGATCATGGAGAAAGCAAGAGAGTTCCAGAAAAACATCTATTTCTGCTTCATTGACTATGCCAAAGCCTTTGACTGTGTGGATCACAATAAAGTGTGGAAAATTCTGAAAGATATGGGAATCCCAGACCACCTGACTTGCCTCTTGAGAAACCTATATGCAGGTCAGGAAGCAACAGTCAGAACTATACATGGAACAACAGACTAGTTCCAAATAGGAAAAGGTGTACGTCAAGGTTGTATGTTGTCACCCTGCTTATTTAATTTATATGCAGAGTACATCAGGAGGAACGCTGGTCTGGAAGAAGCACAGGCTGGAATCAAGATTGCTGGGAGAAATATCAATAACCTCAGATATGCAGATGACACTACCCTTATGGCAGAAAGTGAAGAGGAACTCAAAGGCCTCTTGATGATAGTGAAAGAGGAGAGTGAAAAGTTTGGCTTAAAGCTCAACATTCAGAAAACGAAGATCATGGCATCTGGTCCCATCACTTCATGGGAAATAGATGGGGAAACAGTGGAAACAGTGTCAGATTTGTTTTTTTGGGCTCCAAAATCACTGCGGATGCTCATTGCAGCCATGAAATTAAAAGATGCTTACTCCTTGGAAGGAAAGTTATGACCAACGTAGATAGCATATTAAAAAGCAGAGACATTACTTTGCCAACCAAGGTCCATCTAGTCAAGGCTATGGTTTTTCCCGTGGTCGTGTATGGATGTGAGATTTGGACTGTGAAGAAAGCTGAGCGCCGAAGGATGGATGCTTTTGAACTGTGGTTTTGGAGAAGACTTTTGAGAGTCCCTTGGACTGCAAGGAGATCCAACCAGTCCATTCTAAAGGAGATCAATCCTGGGTATTCATTGGAAGGACTGATGCTAAAGCTGAAACTGCAATACTTTGGCCACCTCATGCGACGAGTTGACTCACTGGAAAAGAGTCTGATGCTGGGAGGGATTGGGGGTAGGAGGAGAAGGGGACGACAGAGAATGAGATGGCTGGATGGCATCACCGACTCGATGGACATGAGTTTGAGTGAACTCTGGGAGTTGGTGATGGACAGGGAGGCCTGGCGTGCTATGATTCATGGTGTCGCAGAGTCGGACACGACTGAGCGACTGAAATGAACTGAACTGAACTGAGACAACGTAAAATGTATTTGTTGTAATACACTCAGTGTTGGGAGGACTTTCTCAGGAGCAATTCTGTTAAGAAAACTCGGGAAGATTTTTGCTTGGAGGAAGGCCGTGCAGGAGGTGACTGCACTTGCTTTTTGGTGTGAAACTTCAGAGTCATTTCCGTACATCTTAGAAACATTAAGACAATTGTCAGTCCTTTTGAGAAGATGTGAGGGCTCCAGGAAGAGCAGGCTTGCTGAAAAGAATTGAGGTGCAATAGAGAGAGAGGCGGCGGCTCTCACAGAACTTTGTGCTGTGACTCATGTGCAACCTTTTGCAAAATTTAATGTGGCAAAAGTACTGCATTATTATGATGTACCATGTGGTACCCTGATTTGTCATCTTCACTTGACATATCTTGTATGGAGGGGTACAAGAAGAAACCCCACACTGGCTGAGGAAAATTTTTTACTTACATCCCACACGGAGATTTAAAAATATATTCCTAGAATTTGGCATTTACAGGAATATGTTTCACTTTAATAGTTCTGGAAGAGGAGAGCTTTTTTACCCTTTGAGTGTAAGGCTCTTTAACCCTAATATATCAACACTGGAAGGCCTTTGCTGCACACCTTAACTTGGTGGTGGTAGAGGAACAGTGAACAAATACTTGAATTTACTTTGCATCCTTTTTTTTTTTTTTAAATAGATCACCAGCTTCCTATTAAAGGATACAACTCAAGAGCAGCCAGATGGAAGAGAAGCAAAGGGTAAGGTGCGGGGAAAGGGCACAGAGCTACTCTCTCTCTGCATCTTTATCTTTTTACATTTGACTGGTTTATTATTTTAAATTACACTTTAAATGTTTTGCCTTGTCATCTCATTTATTGAATTGAACAATATGTTCATTTTTTTTCATGACTGAGTCAGGTCTAATTTAAAAAAAAATTTCTTCCACAGACAAAATTATTGCATTGGAAGAGTATTCCATCTCAAACCCCATAATTTTCCCATATAGTTATTTAAAGTATTATACAACATAGTTGTTATAATGTCACTTGATGTCTGAAGTTGAAGAGAAAAAAATAGTAAAATCTACTCAGTCTCACAGTGATTGGAAAAATGCATCACATTCTTTGCATTGTAAGGAATGGAATAATTTCCATTGTACAACTTAATGCATGAGAATGCCTTGCAATAAAGCTCTTTTAACATATTCAGAAATTAAACTTTGTAGAGACAAATATAACATATCTCAAACAAAATGCTCCTTCAATCACTCAGTAGAAACTGTTCTCATACATTTATTACTATATTCTAATTCTGAGTCAACCTTTAAAAAACTTAAGACAATGTTCTTGCTTTCATGGACTCATTCTTATTACTAATACTGTACAGAGATAAGATGAATAATGGTTCATTTTCTCATACAAACTTTGTAGTTCAAATCTGTGTTTTAACATTAAGGAATATTACTCATCTTTCTAAGTGTAATAAATATGTCAGAGATGACCTCAATATGAAAGACCCAGATTAATTTCTGGGTTGATTCAAATTTTACTTGGTTTGATTTCTAACTAAACGCCTGGGTCAGATAAAGTAAATATTATATATATTTTGTAATATATATTATGGATGTACTGTGTGTACATAATATAAAATATGTATAATACACATAATACAGAATAGGTGACACTAAGTGGTAAAGAATCCGGCTGCCAATGCAGAAGATGCAAGTAGAGCGGGTTCGGTCCCTAGGCTGAGAAGCTCCCCTAGAGTAGGAAATGGCAACCTGCTCCAGTTTTCCTGCCTGGAAAATTCCCATGGACAGACGAACTTGGTGTGTTACAGTCCATGGGGCTGCAGAGGGTCGGACAAGACTGAGTGACTGAGCACCTGCACACACACACTCTAATTTTACTTGACAGTGTGATGGCCTAACTTGCAAGCATGCTTAAAGTGAAAAAAATAAGCAATGAAACTTTCACTATAATATTTTCCTTGCAGTTCTTCTTTGATTTCTAGAAGAATTAATGAATTAGGTACTGTCTCAGCATCCTTTATACCTATTTTAATGTAATTGTTGCATTGCTTTAGACTCTTTATATGATGGTTTCCCCTATGGATCCATGAGCTTCTTGAGGGAAGAGTCAGTATGTTATTAATCTCTGAATCGCCATACTAATTTGTGGTGGGGCCTGGTTGACAGACATGGCCAATAACAAATCTACAATTAGAGTAGAAGAGAATTTCATTCTAGCCAAATTAATGAGGACTATGGCCTGGGAGACAGCCTCTCAGCTCTGAGGAACAGTACCAAAGAAACACAGTTTTTAGCAGGACAAAGAACATCAGACATGACAGGGGTGTATTCCTTTAAGGTTTACAAAAAGGCAAGTCAGCATATATGAAGAGAGTTGGTTTGGCCACTCACTTGGGCACCTGGGAAGGGAGACTTATCTTCAAAGGAATATTAGTATTTACATCCCAGAAAGGGAGAAATTTATCTTTATCTTCAAAATGAACATTTTTTACTTCTGGGCAATACATCCTTTTCTTTAATGGTCAAAAGCAGGTGTACGATGTATGCTTAATAGGCTACAAAACAGGCTGTCCTAGTTAGCATAAAGTCTAAGTTAAATCATATGTAAGAGAGAATGACTTTCACATACCTCAATAAGTGAGAATGTCTTCCATCGGTCCTTAGTAAAGTTAATTAGACTGGTTTCGATGATGGCAAATTTGAGACTAGTGGTATAGACTTTTTTTCCCCTCAGTCTCCTAATATGATGCCTGTTTTCAAGTCATCTAGAAAGTCACACTCTCAGATGGAGAGCAGGTCATTTATCCATCATATGTTGGCAACGTGCCCCAGTAATGGCACATAAGGGCTGGTTTCCACTGAACAGCATGTCTTTCCTGACGTTTCTTCAGTCTACTTACTAAAGAAAGCTTAAAGGGCTTTACTTTATACTCAGGAGCTTCCACTTGCATATAGACGTTTATTGTTCTTATAAAAATTCTCATGCTTATAAATATTATTATCTTATTCTTCTTCTATGTTTTGATTTTTCTTCCCTACTTTATAGTAACAGTGATGTTAGTAAGAGCTTGCACGTCCTGAATAGTTACTGCATTTCAGGAACTCTTGGAAACACCTTCTATATGCTTTGATTCATTTAATGGCTTGTTGAAATTGGGCAAGAGGCCCATTCTTTACTTGCATACTTGAGGTTTGTGAATGTCCCTTTCTGGTGTTAATGATATACTGAATATAAATATGTCACAATTAGATTTCCTACTGATAATAGTTTCCCTCCCCTCTTTCCATTGATAACTCTTTGTAGATCCATCATTCACTGGTCTACCACTGCTTGGAAACTTGCACTGAGCCAGGAATTCCACTACATGTTTGATGTAAGTCATCTCATTTTTACAGTAACTATAGGTGGTTGCTAGCATTTTCCCCACTTAATATTCTAGGAAAAGGTGGTAGAGAAAGATTATGTAACTTGCCTATTAAAAATAATCATGTTGGGGACTTACCTGGCAGTCCAGTGTTTACCACTCTGTGATTTCACTTCAGGGGGCATGGGTTTGATCCTGTTTAGGGAACTAAGATCTCACATGCCACATGGCCAAAAATAAATAAATAATTTTATAAAAAGCAAATAATCATGTTGGGACTCAAGCAGAGTAAGTGTCTGATATAGAAGATGGGTGTGTACCTAATCATTATACTAACTGTTTTCTAAATCCATAAATACACAGCTTATCACTGATTAAACCTTCTCATTTTTAGTATATTTCAATAAATAACTTTCAACCAGCTTTATAAATTGATAACTTTTTACTTAGATTATACTATTATTTTGTCATTGAATCATTATTTGTCACTGTTCTTTGGCAATACATAAGAATTACTACTTTCTTTCATATGAGATTGGTAGACTGAGAATCACTTGGGTGATTAGAAGGGCTTGGACAAGTTAAATTTCCTCCCTCTACCTCAGTTTCTCCATCTGTCATGTGTAGTTGATAATATTCTCTCTTCTCATAGGACTATGAGAATAAAATGGGAAAAATTGAGAAGCTAAGAAAATAACTTCAAATAATTATGATTATTTATATTAGATTAAAAATGGAGAGACTTAAAATATCTTTAAATCTTGGTTCACTGAAAAGTTCCACAGTCTTATACTGGGTTAGGTCACAGTATTTCTAATGTAGAGGTGCCATCTTAATGTGACAGCAACAAAAAACCCTGTTAAAGGTCTAAGAATTAAATAGATTTTGTGTTACGATACTTTTATATGAGAAAGTTTATTTGATTGAAATAGTAATACTTGTATGAACTTTGAGTTTTAAGCAGTTCTTTTAAAAACATGGTCTTTTCCTGAATCATTCATAAATGAGTAATCATTATAAGACATTGCACACAATTTAAATTAGAATAGCTACTTTTTATAAAACAATTTACTTTTGCACACATATATTTGTTATGGTCATAATCGTTATTCATGTGAGTTTGAACATTGGTCTTTACTATGTTATGTAAAATACTTTGTAGTGAAGTAGAGATAAGAACATTTACTTTGTGTTTTCAGTTTTCATTATCTTAGAATGTTACAAGATTATTTTGTGAAATGTAATTTGGGTAATGATAGGCAAAAGCCTGCTTAGTTGTGGACCACATAAAGTCAGAAAAAAAGTAAAGGCAATGAAGCTTCATGTTTCATGGTTATTACAAATAAAGCTGCTATAAACATCTGTAGACAGGTTTCTGTATGAATATAAATTTTCATTTCTCTGGAATAAATGCCCAGAATTCAAAGAAGTCAATATCTAGATCTTATGGCACTTACTTATTTAATTAAAAAAAAATTGTCAAACCATTTTCCAGACGGGCCATTACATTTCCACTAGCAATGTATAAGTGACACCTTTTTACTATCTTCACCAGCATTTAGTGTTTTCACTATTTTTTGTTGTTTTGTAATTCTGATAATATGTCAGAGTATCACACTGGATTTTAATTTACATTTCCCTGATGGTTAAAAATGCCATCCATATTTGCCTACAAAAGTCCATCTAGTCAAAGTTATGGTTTTTCTAGTAGTCGTGTATGAATGTGAGACTTGGACCATAAAGAAAGCTGAGTGCTGGAGAACTGATGCTTTTGAACTGTGGTGTTGTGTGAGAAGACTCTTGAGAGTCCCTTGGACTGCAAAGAGATCCAACCAGTCCATCCTGAAGGAAATCAGTCCTGAATGCTGGAAGGACTGATGCTGAAGCTGAAGCTCCAATACTTTGGCCACCTGATGTGAAGAACTGACTCATTAGAAAAGACCCTGATGCTAGGAAAGATCGAAAGTAGGAGAAGGGGATGACTGAGGATGAGATTGTTGGATGGCATCACTGACTCAATGGACATGAGTTTGAGTAAGCTCTGGAAATTGGTGATGGACAGAGAAACCCGGCGTGCTGCAGTCCATTGGGTCTCAGTGAGTCAGACACAACTGAACAATTGAACTGACTGACTGATATATTATTTGGTGAAATGTCTCTTAATATCTTTGCCTATTTTCTAATTGGATTGTTTGCTTAAATTTACTGTTGAGTTTTGAGATTCTTTGTATTTTTTTAAATACTAGTTCTTTGTCATATACATGGTTGGCAAATATATTTTCCATCTTTTCATACTTTTAACAGGCTGTTTCACATAATAAAACTTTTTAATTGTGGTGAGGTCCAATTTTTGAATTTTGCTAAGTGTCATGCTTTTTAGTGTCATGTCTAATAACTCTTTGTCTAGTCCCACATTGCAAAGATTTTTACTCATGTTTAAAAGTTTTGTACTTTTACATTTTATACTTAAGTTCATAATCCATTTTGGGATCCATTTTTTTTTCTTAACTTCCCTTGAAACTCCCTCTTTAATCTAAGGATTATTTAGGAATGTTTTGTTTAGTTTCAAACAATTTAGTGATTTTATAATTTTCTTTTTGTTATTAATTTCAATTTGATTCCATTGTACTTAGAAGACACACTCTGTGAGACGTCAAAATTTTTATTTGTTGAAGACTATTCTATGTCCCAGATTATGGTCTATCTTGGTGTATCACACAAGCATTTGGAGAGACTGGCTCCCACGTTTCCTACTCTGTCTTTTGTATGTCCAACTCTGGACATAATGAATACAAACATAAATAATTTATCAGAATTTCTCAGATTTTTCATTTTTTTTGGTGGTTTTATGGTAGGACAAGAATTAATTAAAAATCCCAATATTGTTGTTAGTTAAGATATTCAAGTCACAAATTCGCTTTATTTACTCATTCAACAACTATTTGTAAAGTGTCTACTAAAAGTCTTCGAGGATACCAGTGTGAGCCAAAATCCATCACTGTGGTATATGGGACAGGCACACGGGACAGACCCTGACAGGTATATGGGACAGACCTTGACAAAGATCAAGGTGCGGAATATAAAAACCTGAGGCATCTCCTCAGGTGGACAAGAACTTAGTTTCAAGACAGCATAGAACATAGAGCAAAGTTCTGTTGAGCAATGTCTGAAGAATAAGCAGGAGATATCAGTACACTCTGGTTTAAATAAATTAATGAGTAGAAATTTGCAGTTTTCCTCACTATGGGTGCAAGATGGTAAGTTATCATCTGGGATGATAAGGTGACGTTGATGGAATATGAAGAGACCATTTTGATAACACAGTGTCGAATGTCTCATTGGGGTTTGTTTCAACTGTTTCTGGCTAGATTTTATCTCACAAATCTCAGATAAGCACTTCCTTCCTGTTTCTCCCATTTGGCCAAGAGGTAGCTCACTCCTTATGAAGTGTTTGTTTGTTTTCCTGTAGAAATCTCTTCAGAATGTTTATATTCTCATGGATATTTTCTCTATATTCCATCCTTTCATCAGTTCCTTCCTTCTGAAATAATAGTAATAATAAAAAGATAGAGTGTTTCTAAAGAATCCATCTGATTTTTCCCCCTGGTTTTGTGCATGTGTATACAACAGAGTGATACTTACTGTACAAGACAAAACAACCTTACTGCATGTGATAGGTTTATTGGAAGGGGATAGGAAGTATGATGGGAAGTTATAATCAGAAGAGAAGAAAAAATAAGCACAAGTGCAGATCATTAAATTCAACCTCTTCTATTTCTTTTTTCACAATATGTTCTCACAATCCTTTCTTGCCAAGGATATATTAAATATATTCATAAGTCTTTCTCAAGCGGTGTTTTCCTGAAATGTTCTTCCTTTCAAAAACCAAAAAGATTTATTTTGGTTTAGGACCTTTGATGTCGAATTGCAGAAGCTTTCCTTTAAAGGTGAAAGGAATTTTCATTTCAGCTTCCATTTTTTCTTATTTGCAGCATACTAAGAAATTTCTTTGGGTTTGAAACTTTATAGCCTTAGTCTTGTGAGAGATGTTATTTTTTTGTTTCTTCCACTTTCTATCTCTATCATTTCTCCCCCAACACCCCCACTTTAGAAAGAGTAATTAAATTAGCTCACTTATTTTTGAGCTATGAGATAGCAAAAAATATTTTGTTCTTCCTCTTAAAAATTGCTTGAAGCTTTTATTTGTACTGGTTTAACACAAAAGTAGATTTAAACTTCACATTTGGCAGTATTATAAGAGGGAAAAAAATGTAGCCAAATTTTTTAAAAGTTTATATAATCTAAAGCTTGAAACATAAGTATTTTATCCTCAATTTTTGTTTTCCAAATATATTATGTAAAAGTATACATGCTCAAAGAAAATATCATAATTTTGTTTACTCAAATTAAATAAAATAATTACTGACTACCTGCTCTACAGAAAGGGCCCAAAACCAGGAGCGAAAAAAAAAAAAGAGAAAGATGAGTAAGATTTCCTCCCTGTGACCAAAAGAGTCTAAAATTGACGTACAGGATTATTATAGCACAAGGCAGAGGTATAAACAAAATTTTATGAGTTCAGAGAAGAAATAGATCTCAGGCAGCCTGAAATTCTACTACAACCATTCTATTCCAAGCAGCTATCATTTAGTGTTTGGACGAAAGAAATAGCCTCCTGACTCATCACTCTGATTTCACTCCTAATTTTCTTTAATCCATTCTTTCTAAGTGGTCAGATTGACATTTTTAAAATTTAAATCCGATTATATCATTATATCAGTCCTTTGCTTAAAACTCTCTCCTGGTTTCTCACTGCACTTACAGTGTGGTCCAGACTCCTCACTGCATCACACAGGCTCCTACGTAAGCCAGCTCTGCATCCTTACCTTCTCTTTCAGTTCTGTAAACACGCTAAGTTCCTTTCTGCCTTTGACTACTTGCCCTTGCTGCTCCCTGAGTTTGTCTTTTCCCTAAAATCTTGCCTTAACTTGATCTTTCACATACTTCATGTCACAGATCAAATACGCATATAAAGTACTGAAAATAGTGCCTGGTACACAGTGAGCTTTGTAAAAGTGCTCACTAATTTCACATAATATTTGCACCAATATTTTAAAATAAGACATTACTTCATGTTATTGTCCCTAAGCTTCACAATATATAACTCATGGGTTTTCAAAGGATTATTATTAATTTGTCTGCTGGTTTATTGGGCTTCCCTGGCAGCTCAGACAGTAAATGCAGTAGGCCCGGGTTTGATCCCTGGGTCGGGAAGATCCCCCAGTGAGGGAAATGGCTCCTCACTCCAGTATTCTTTTCTGGAGAGTCCCTTGGACAGAGGAGCTGGTTTATTATCTATCTCTGCTTTGTTGCTGTTGTTCTTATCAAGAAACTTGTTAAGTTTATTATCTGTCTCTCCTGAGTTGCTGTCACTCAGTTATGTCTGACTCTTGGTGACCCCATGGACTGCAGCACTCCAGGCTTACCCTGTCCTTCACCATCTCTTGGAGCTTGCTCAAATACATGTCCATTGAGTCGGTAATGCCATCCAACCACCTCATCCTCTGTCATCCCCTTCTCCTCCAGCCTTCAATCTTTCCCAGCATCAGGGTCTTTTCCAATGAGTCAGCTCTTCACATCAGATGGCCAAAGTATTGGAGTTTTAGCATCAGTCCTTCCAATGAATATTAAGGATTGATTTCCTCTAGGATTGACTGGTTTGATCTCCTTGCAGTCCCAGAGACTCACAAGAATCTTGCTCAACACTATAGCTCAAAAGCATCATTTCTTCGATGCTTAGCAATTTTTATAGTCTTAACTCTCACATCCATACATGACTACTGGAAAAACCATAGCTTTCACTCTACCGACCTTTGTCAATCTATCTCTCCTTACTAGTTTCTAAGCTACATCAGTCAACAATTTGTCAGTTTTCCTTTCAGTTGGATTTCCAGGACCTAGAATAGTGTCTGGTATACTCTGGTCACTTAATAAAAATGTGCCACATTAAATTTTTCAATAAAATGTGAATAAAAGTTTGATTATATCATCTTGTTTTAAAATGAGAAGTCCTCTTTAGACAAAGAGTTGTGTACCTGTTTACCTGTTTTGACTGAAAAACTGTGTATGTGTTAGGACTGAGAATGGATGTTAGAGATTTATTTTAGGATATAGATGATGAAATGATCACTGTGAAACTCTCCTCTGACATAATTTTCCATCATAATGCCCCATTACCCCTTCCCACAATTAATAGCTTCCGGTGAACGATGTTGGATTTGTGATCTCTGAATATTTAGCTTCGGAACCAGGGACCAGGCTTAATCATTCAAGAGCTTTAGTGTAGCAGAGTTTTATTAAAGTGAAAAAAGGACAGAGAAAGCTTCTGACCTAGACATCAGAAGGAGGATGGAGAGTGCTCCCTTTGCTAGTCTTTAGAAGGGAATGATATACTTCTTTAATTGTTATTACAATAAATGAAAAGAATGTATCAAGGTTGTAAAAACTTAACCAAACCCACTCCCACAATTTACATTTTAAAATAACAGGATTAGAACTTAACAATAGAGTAATTTTACCAGACCCACTCCCATAATATACATTCTAAGATATCAGGATTCAGTTCAGTTCAGTTCAGTTCAATCACTGAGTCGTATCCGACTCTTTGTGACCCCATGAATCACAGCACGCCAGGCCTCCCTGTCCATCACTAACTCTCGGAGTTCACTCAAATTCATGTCCATCGAGTCAGTGATGCCATCCAGCCATCTCGTTCTCTGTCGTCCCCTTCTCCTCCCGCCTCCAATCCCTCCCAGCATCAGAGTCTTTTCCAGGGAGAAACTTGTTGCATGAGGTGGCCAAAGTACTGGAGTTTCAGCTTTAGCATCAGTCCTTCCAATGAACACCTAGGATTGATCTCCTTTAGAATGGACTGATTGGATCTCCTTGCAGTCCAAAGGACTCTCAAGAGTCTTCTCCAGCACCACAGTTCAAAAGCATCAATTCTTCGGTGATCAGCTTTCTTCACAGTCCAACTCTCACATCCATACATGACCACGGGAAAAACCATAGCCTTGACTAGACGGACCTTTGTTGGCAAAGTAATGTCTCTGCTTTTTAATATACTATCTAGGTTGGTCATAACTTTCCTTCCAAGGAGTAAGCGTCTTTTAATTTCATTAGTCAGGAGGTTTTCAGGAAGGAGAAACTGTCCTCAAGCAGGATACACTGTTGCTATATAATCCTTCAGTTCAGTTCAGTCGCTCAGTCCTGTCTGACTCTCCACGACCCCATGAATCACAGCACGCCAGGCCTCCCTGTCCATCACCAACTCCCTGAGTTCACTCAAACTCATATCCATCGAGTCGGTGATGCCATCCAGCCATCTCATTCTCTGTTGTTCCCTTCTCCTCCCTCCCCCAACCTTTCCTAGCATCAGACTCTTTTCCTTAGTACAGAGTTTAAACTGACCTGTTTGTTGCATGATCATCAGTTCCGGGCTTAAAGAAAAAAAAAAACGTTTTATGTGATTTAGACTAAGGAATGTGGAGAAAAGAAAGGTGCTTGTCCTTTCCTCCTCCTTGAGAATTCCAGACCTCTACCTCCTCCGTGAGAGCCCCAGAGCCCTTCTACTCCTCGGGGACCCTGAACTTTTTATCAACCTGCCTAGGAATTGATTCTCTCACAATCTACTAGTAGAATTGTCTCTGAGACCCGAAGGTTGGGGACGGTTTAGATTTTAATTCTTCCCTCTCACCACGCCAGGTTTATTGAGAGGTGAGAGATACATAAAAATTGTATATATTTAAGGTGTACAGTGTTTCGATATCAGTATATGCTGTGTAATGATTACCACAACCAATCCAATTAACATATTCCAACACTCACTGGGAAAGACTGCTGGGAGGGATTGGGGGCGGGAGGAGACGGGGACGACAGAGGATGAGATGGTTGGATGGCATCATCAACTCGTTGGACATGAGTTTGAGTGAACTCCGTGGAGTTGGTGATGGACAGGGAGGCCTGGTGTGCTGTGATTCATGGGGTCGCAAAGAGTCGGACACGACTCAGCGACTGGACTGAACTGAACACTTCACAATTTTTTTGTTCTGAGAACACTTATAATCTACTTTCTTAGCAAATTTCAAGTATGCTGCTGCTGCTGCTAAGTCGCTTCAGTCGTGTCCGACTCTGTGCAACCCCATAGACGGCAGCCCACCAGACCCCCCCTCCCAACCGCCCCCACTCCCCACCCCCACCCCCGTCCCTGGGATTCTCTAGGCAAGAACACTGGAGTACTTTGCCATTTCCTTCTCCAAAGCATGAAAGTGAAAAGTGAAAGTGAAGTTGCTCAGTCATCTCTGACTCTTTGCGACCCCATGGACTGCAGCCTACCAGGCTCTTCCGTCCATGGGATTTTCCAGGCAAGAGTACTGGAGTGGGTTGCCATTGCCTTCTCCGAATTACAAGTATACAATGCATTTTACTATAATTACACATCTGTACATATGTACATTTAATCTCTAGACTTATTCATCTTGCTCCTGAGAGTTTATGCCTTTTGACAACATCTCCCCATTTCTCCCACTCTCCAGCCCCTAGCAACCACTCTTCAACATTTTACCTAAGTTCAACTTTTTTAGATTTCACATATAAGTGATATTATCCAGTATCTGTCTTTCTGTGTCTGGTTTATTCACTCAGGACTATGTCCTCTAATGTCACAGATGTCAGAATTTCCTTTTTTTTAAAAGGCTGTACAATTCCATTGTATACCTGTACATATAAGGATACATCATCCTTTTTTGTCTGTTCATCCACTGATGGACCCTGAGCTTGTTTCCATATATTGACTATTGCGAAAAATGATATAGTGATCATAGGAGTGCAGCAATATTTTTGAGATATATATGATTTCCTTTGTATATATACTCAGAAATGGCATTGCTGAGTCATATGGTAGTTATATTTTTATGTTTTAGGAAACTTCTTCCTATTTTCCCTGATGGCTAATTTATATCCCTTCCAACAGTGCATGAGGGTTCCATTTTCTCATGTCTTCACCAACACTTGTTAATCTTTTGTCTTTTTAATAATAGCCATTCTAACAGGTGTGAGATAGATATCTCATTGTGGTTTCTATTCGTATTTCCTTGATCATTAGTGATGACCTTTTCATATAACGTTTGACTATCTCTGTATGTCTTCTTTTGAGAGATGTTTATTTACTTCCTTTCCCATTTTTAAATTGGGTCATTAGCTTTTTTGCTAGTTACTTATTTCAGTTCTTATATACATTGGTAATTATCAGATACATGGTTTGTAAATATTTTCTCCCATTCTCTAGATTTTTCTAGAGAAATATTTCTCCCATTTTTTAGATTTTCTCTCATTTTGCTAATTGTTTATTTTGCTCTGCAGAAGCTTTTATATAGTTCCACTTGTTGATGGTTTCTTTCATCATCTGTATATTTTTGTGGTTTTTGGTCCAAAAAAATTTTTGCCAATACCAATGTCAAAGAACTTATTCTCTATATGTTCTTCTAGGAGTTTTACAGTTTCAGGTCTAACACTGATATCTTTAACTCAGTTTAGTTGATTTTGGGGTGAAAGATAAGGGACCAACTTCTTTCTTTAGCATATGGATATCCAGTTTCCCCAGCACCATTTATTGAAAATACTAAATGGCAACCCACTCCAGTATTCTTGCCTGGAGAATCCCATGGACAGAGGCACCTGGTGGGCTACAGTTCATGGGGTTGCAAAGAGTCAGATATGACTGAAATGACTTGGCACACACCCTTTCTCCAGTGTGTATTCTTGGCACCATTGCCAGAGATTAATTGAACATATATGAGGGGGTTGTTTCTGGGTTGCCTATTCTGTTCTATTGGTTTATTAGTCAATTTTTATGGCAGTATGATATTGTTTTAATTACATATCTTTTGATATAGTTTAAAATAAAGAAGTTTGATGCCACCAGCTTTATGATTCTTTCTCAAGATCGCTTTGGCCACTCAAGTTCTTTTATGTTTCCATATTTTTCTATTTCTGTAAAAAATGCCATTGGAATTTTGATAGGAATTGCATTGTCATGCTGTGGGTTGTATGCACATTTTAACAATATTGGCTCTTCCAATCTATGAACATGGAATGCCATTACATCTATTTATTTCTTCTGTGATATCTTTCATCACTGTCTTACAGTTTTCAGGGTACAGATCTTCCATCCTTGGTCTAACTTATTCCTGGGAATTTTATTATTTTTATGCTATTGTAAATTGGATCGTTTTCTTAATTTCTATTTCTGATACTCAAGGTAAAGGAACAACTGATTTCTGCATGTTCATTATGTATCCTGCAACTTTATTGAATTTATTTATTAGCTGAAACCAGCTTTTGATAGAGTCGTTAGGAGTTTTCTGTATGTAAGATTATGTTGTCTGCAGAGATAATCTAAATTCTTGATAGCAGACACCTGTTATGTGCTGACGAAGTGTGTCTTCCTTAGGTTCATATGTTGAAGTCCTAATCCCTAGTACCTCAGAATGGGACTGTACTTGGAGTTCAGGACTTTAAAGAGGTAATGAAGGAAAATGAGGTCACACAGATGAGACCTAATTCAACCTTACTGGTGTCCTTCTAAGAGGAGATTAGGACACAGACAGTGCTTGGACCGCGGAATGATTATGCTATAAGGACACAGCGAGAAACAGCCAGCCGCAAGCTGAGGAGAGAGACGGCAGAATTCTCCAAACCTGTCTATGCTCAGTCTTGAACTTTAAGCCTGCAGAACTGTAACATAACATATTTCTACTGTTTATGCCACCAGCCACAGTGGTTTTGTTATGGCAGCCCGAGCTGATTATAATACCACAAATTCTAATTCCAATCACAGGGTGTATTCTAGTTTACTCCGTATCTACACTTGTAACTTACTTCTCTGGCCATAAGTAACATGACTGTCATCACTCTTAATATATTTATTTATTTGATCTGTCTATGTGGAATTTTCATTTCTACTTGCACTTCCTCTCTCACATGGATGACTTCCTCTCTCAGCTTGAGCTCTGTCATCTTACACTGACCCACAATCCCATGTGGACACAGTTACCACCTGTTGGGACCACGACTCTCCACTCCACATGGATACCTCCTCGCTGTGCACAGACTCTCACACTCCATGTCAAGCAGCCCTCCTACATGGAAGCATCCTCAAGTCACTTGGGCTCTGACACCCCATTTAAGAGTAGTATGACAGTCCCTACCACACTCCTTCCATTTCAGCTTGGACACCTTCTTTGCTATGCCCTACCTAATGTCTGTAGACATGATTTATTCCTGGATGAAAACAGAATAACAGTGTAGCAAAAGAAAAGGATGAAATAGACACATTTTCTTTTAGATTATAGTAAACTAAACTGCTTTGTATTAGCATTTACAGTGCCAAGAAAACTTTAATATTTAGTACAGAAAAAAGTAGCCTGTAATTCTATGATGAACAGTAAATGTAGTTTTATTAAATTAAAATGAAACAACTTAAGGCAATCCAATCAAATATTACTAAGTAAATGGCAGTCAGGTTTTATAAAATAACATTCAGAGCCATACTTTTCAGATTATAGAAGGGGTTGTGTACAAATTTCCAGGTAGTATCTTGAAATAGTGATGCTTAGCTTTAATTTATTTTCTTATATAAAACCATTCCCTTATTCAGTCAGAAATATCCACATTACCTGGAATACTGGTAGAATTATTATAGTAGAGCTGAAAAGATAAAGAAACAGTCAATACTCTTTGGTGTCTAGAATAGGCTTTTGAGACTCAAAAGAAATGGCCTGAGGAAAAAAAAAGAATAAATTTTACTGGATAAATAAATTATAACTGGATGCACACGAGAGAGAAGTTGTAAGTACCTCAGTTCTTACTCCTGGAAGATGGTGACCAGGGCTAAAGAGCTGGGGACTGGAGCAGGCAACAGGGGTGAGACAGAATGTTGAACAAGGTCAGAGCAGGGGACCAGACAGACAGCAGCCAAATTAGCATCAGTGACTGCTCAGCACTGTGGGTGACTTAGCCGGCAAACTCAGAAGAGCTAAGCCGGAGCCTGCAGATAATTTGTTACCAACTCAGGGGCAAGAAGAAGTTACCTGCACTGTCGGGCTCCTCATGTCTTTTCTCTAGACGAGGGTCTTCTACTGAAAGCTATCTTGGGGAGTGTTCAGCAGATGGATAACTCGTAGTTCCCTGGGACTTGTGAGACCTCTTCTAACTACCCTACCCCAGTATTCTTGCCTGGAGAATCCATAGAGGAACCTGGTGGGCTACAGTCCACAGGGCCACAAAGAGTTGGACACGACTGAAGTGACTGAGCATGCATGCACTACATTTTCAATGACCAAGGGCACTCAAAAGGTTCTAGAATAGTGGTGTTTGGGTTATTGATGCAGAGACCTGTTCGGGATATAGAAAGTAAAGCTTCTAGAACTTGCATTTAGTTTGGCCCATAAAATGTTAAAACTCACCTTTAATGCACCCTCACTCCCGTGTTCTTGCCTGGAGAATCCCAGGGACAGGGGAGCCTTGTGGGCTGCCATCTATGGGGTCGCACAGAGTTGGACGTGATTGAAGTGACTTAGTGGCAGCAGCGGCATTATCTTATATCCACAGAGAAGTCCAGGATCTGTTATTTTGAATAGCTCTATCTACCTTTAAATAAGCCACTTTAAGCTTCCTGAGTCAGTTTCCTTGTTTATAAAACAAAGGAAATAGTACCTACCTGAGATGGCTGGATGGCATCACCGACTCGATGGACATGAGTTTGAGTGAACTCTGGGAGTTGGTGATGGACAGGGAGGCCTGGGGTGCTGTGATTCATGGGGTTGCAAAGAGTCGGACACGACTGAGCGACTGAACTGAACTGAACTGAACAAGGGTTATTGTTAGAAATAAGTGAGATGGCCCTTTGAGAAGGCCCCTGGCATATAGTAGAGCCTTAATAAAGGTTACTACTTGAATTATGAACAACAAAAAATAATTGCTTCATTCTGTCTCAAAAGTGACTGCTCAAAGAATAATCAACAACTAGTAGAATACTTTTCACTACTGTTGTTAAAATATTTACATTGAATTCATTCATTCATCAGAAATGTATTATTGCTCTATGTCACGTATCTTAATAAGTACCCTGGGAGGTTCCTCTGTCCATGGGGATTCTCTAGGATTGGGTTGCAATGCTCTCCTCCAGGGGATCGTCCCAACACAGTAATTGAACTCAGGTATCCCACACTGCAGACAGATTCTTTACTATCTGAGTCACCATGGAAGCCCATGAATACTGGAATGGGTAATCAATTACTTCTCCAGATGATCTTCCTGACCCAGGAATTGAACCGGGGTCTCCTGCATTGCAGGTAGAGTTTTTACCAGTTGAGCTACAAGGGAAACCCCAATTGTTAAAACATTTACATTGAATTAATTAATTCATTCATTAGAAATGTATTATTGCTGTATGCCACGTATAGTAATAAGTACTTAGGACACAGCAGAATCAAGTCAAACATGATCCTTTTTCTATGGATTTTACAATACAGCAGGAGGACAAATATTAAATAATTAATCAGCAATCATTTAATTACAGTTGTTAGAAGTGTTGCAAATAGACAAGACTTTCAGCCTCCTACATAGGGCCCTTGGAACATTCCCTCTTGGAGACTTTAACTTCCCCAGAATGTGTCTGACGCCCTGATTGGAGAATGCAGATGCAGAGATTCTGAGACCACATGGAAAGACAGAAGGACCCAACTGATCCAGCTTTCTGCTTGTCTCCAGCAAGATGTCAGGCATTTCAATAAAAGCATCATGCACCCTGCAGACCAGACCACACATTCACTGCATACATATCTTCAGTCCTTATCATGAGTCATCAAATCACCCAGTCAGGTCCAATCTAGATAGTAATATCCGATAAAATGGGGTTGCTGGTTGTTTTGCCACTAAAATCTGGATTAATGTGTTATGCAAAAAAAAAAAAAAAATTGTGACAGATTCTAAATTCTATTAAGGGTTAAGAATTATGTTCAATTTATAAAAATGTTAAATTATAGGCCATAAATATAGACATGATAAGAAAAATATATAAATATATAAATGAAACAATTTACAGTAGTCAGAGCTATGCTTTATTGGAAAGAGTTGAGGAAGTGCTGTCTGTGTGGGACTGGGACCACTGCTGAAATTTTTTTGAGATGAGTCAAATGTTGCATTTCCCATCATTGAACAAGGCCTGTTGCATGTCTGGCAGAGGTCACTTTCAAGTAAATACCATGAAATGGAAAGTCTAGGGAGCAGACTTGTTGAGACAGGACAGATTTCCTCCCACTGGCTCTGTGCAGTGCTAAACTGGTGACTTCAGATAACATTCTTGCTGATAGGGGTGTCAAAGAACGAAAGGAACTGTATTATAACACACAAGAACAGTGTCAGTACCCACACTATGCAACCGTTACGCAACCAAATTCTAATCTCTACAACTTGCCTGTGGATTCTCTGGTGATCACAGGGCTCCACGTGTAGATAGTATATCTACATTGGTAGATTTCATAGAAATGGACTCAGCACAGTAGCAAAGAAACAAGGACTTTGGGATCAGAAGAACTAAATCTGTTATACAGCTCTGTTACTCACTGTGTGGCTTTGGCAAAGTTACTGTAACTCAACTCTACCTATGGGTAATAGGCATTTTTTTTTCCAATATCCCAAAGTTTTTTTTTCCCTTCAGTCTTATCTACGAGGTTTCAGAAAGTCAGTCTAAAATATAATTGTCTGTTTTAATAAATAGCAATTTAGTAATAATGTTTCTCTTTGCTTCTGAAAGCTCATCTTGAGGGTTTCGCTTGCCTTTTAATTGTATGCGTATCTGTTAAAGTGAAGGAAGAGCATTTTGCTTTTAAAAATAAAAAGCCTCAGGTTCCCCCTCCCAAAGCTATTCAACAGTTTAAGAAACCATTTAAATATTCACTAAGTAAAATAAGAAGAATCAAATGTTCATGACATCTCTTGAAGGTACAGTAGTCCCACATTATCTGTGGTTTAACTTCCCATGGCTTCAGTTACCATCAGTCAACCATAGTCCAAAAATATTAAATGGAAAATTCCAGAGACATGTGTGAGTTTAAAATTGCACATTGTTCTCAGCAGAATGATAGCATGTCATGCTGTATGGTTCCACCTTGCCTGGAATGTGAACCGCCCCCTCGGCCAGCATTTCCTGTCTGACAGTCCCTTAAGCATCTCAGTTACCCTATCTCCTGTAACGGTATGGCAGTCGAGTCGGACACGACTGAGCGGCTTCACTTTCACTTTTCACTTTCATGCATTGGAGAAGGAAATGGCACCCCACTCCAGTGTTCTTGCCTGGAGAATCCCAGGGATGGCGGAGCCTGTTGGCTGTCGTCTGTGGGGTCACACAGAGTTGGACACCACTGAAGCGACTAGCAGCAGCAGCAGCAGCATCCATGGTTTTAGGTACCCACTGGGGGTCTTGGAACATATCTCCCACAGATGTGGGGGCAGGGAAAAATACTATGCTTTTTAATTACTATACTTTTCAAATTAAGCTCACAGAATCATAGCAGGCTCATAGCCATTTTTGCACTGAGGCTTTAATATGATTTTCGATTCTAAATGGCAGAAAAATTGACAGCTCAGGGAAGTATAATCATTTATTTCTAGCAGAAAATTTGGATTATTTATCTATAAAATGTACAGCATGAACTACTTAGATTACTGATACCTTAAAATGAAATCCTCAATGTGTAATAATTTCATAAGACTTTAAAAAGCTGAAATTATACAGCTCATTTTCTTTTTTTTATTTTTTTATTTGTGAAAATTTTATTTATTTTATTTATTATTTTTTAGATTCAGGTGATACCATTTATTATTATTATTTTTTTACTCAAAAACAATTTTATCTTAAAATGGAGTAACTTTGGTTTTACGAGCAGCAAGCAAAGTACAGAAGCAAAAATGCATTACAGGAGCATTAAGTTCTACATTAGGTCACAGCGTCTAATCTGAAATCACACCCATAATATCATTTTTCAGGCTATCTGGGAAATAGTTATTTCCCAGGATGTCTGAACCATAGCTACTCTATTTTGACTTTTAATTGTAAAAAAAATAAAATTTATTGTTTAATAGCCAAAGCAGATTTCACCATTAATGACGTCAGTGTTTTTCTAGTATGAGAAGATATAAGAATTGGAACTCATAAAACCTTTTTCTGAAAAGATCTAACTATCTGAAGGCCCATTCTGCCAGTTTTTTTTTTTTTTTTCACAGAGTGCCTCATTCCTGATTTTCACCCTGAACTTCTTTCAGGGGGTGTTGAAGGTCAGCAGCTTGCAATGGTCATGATGTAATCTTTGTAGAGGCAGCTGGCAAGGACCAACTTCCAGTCAGCAGGGTCCCTTCATAGCCACATATCTGACCATGTGACACATTTCATGGCCATTGTGTCCCGCAGTGCTGGGAAGGCTCATTCCCAGGTCTAGGGAAGTGATGGGCCACTCAGTGTGCTAAAATTGGACCAGGCCTTGCAAGTAGCAAAAGTCTCTGGGCCACTGTCTTACTAGCCTCCTGGTCCAGGAAAATATTTCCTCTTGTTGCTTTTTCCCATACCCAGAGTCACATTATTACAATTATTGATCTCATATGGAACTGTCAGTTCAGCATTATATCACAGGCTCAGTGAAACAAGTGACATAGAAAACAATATAGCCATAGCTAGCAGTTATTAGTCAAATAAGAATTATAAGTCAAGAACTTTGATTAGATAAAGCCTGGTATACCCCAAGTCACCTGACTTCATTCGTTAAATGATTATCAGTTCAGTTCAGTTCAGTTCAGTTCAGTCACTCAGTCGTGTCCGACTCTCCGCGACCCCATGAATCACAGCACGCCAGGCCTCCCTGTCCATCACCAACTCCCGGAGTTCACTCAAACTCATGTCCACAGAGTCGGTGATGCCATCCAGCCATCTCATTCTCCGTCGTCCCCTTCTCCTCCCGCCCCCAACCTTTCCCAGCATCAGAGTCTTTTCCAGTGAGTCAACTCGTCGCATGAGGTGGCCAAAGTATTGCAGTTTCAGCTTTAGCATCAGTCCCTCCAATGAACATCCAGGATTGATCTCCTCTAGAATGGACTGGTTGGATCTCCTTGCAGTATAAGGGACTCTCAAGAGTCTTCTCCAACACCACAGTTCAAAAGCATCGATTCTTCGGCGGTCAGCCTTCTTCACAGTCCAACTCTCACATCCATACATGACCACGGGAAAAACCATTGCCTTGACTAGACAGACCTTGGTTGGCAAAGTAATGTCTCTGCTTTTTAATATACTATCAAGGTTGGTCATAACTTTCCTTCCAAGGAGCAAGCGTCTTTTAATTTCATGGCTGCAATCAGCATCTGCAGTGATTTTGGAGCCCCCCCCAAAAAATCTGACACTGTTTCCACTGTTTTTCCATCTATTTCCCATGAAGTGATGGGACCAGATGCCATGATCTTTGTTTTCTGAATGTTGAGCTTCAAGCCAACCTTTTCACTCTCCTCTTTCACTTTCATCAAGAGGCTTTTGAGTTCCTCTTCACTTTCTGCCATAAGGGTAGTGTCATCTGCATATCTGAGGTTATTGATATTTCTCCCAGCAATCTTGATTCCAGCTTGTGCTTCTTCCAGCCCAGCGTTCCTCATGATGTACTCTGCATAGAAGTTAAATAAGCAAGGTGACAATATACAACCTTGGCGTACACCTTTTCCTATTTGGAACCAGTCTGTTGTTCCATGTCCAGTTCTAACAGTTGCTTCCTGACCTGAATACAGGTTTCTCAAGAGGCAGGTCAGGTGGTCTGGGATTCCCATCTCTTTCAGAATGTTCCACAGTTTATTGTGATCGACACAGTCAAAGGCTTTGGCATAGTCAATAAAGCAGAAATAGATGTTTTTCTGAAACTCTCTTGCTTTCTCCATGATCCAGCGGATGTTGGCAATTTGATCTCTGGTGCCTCTGCCTTTTCTAAAACCTGCTTGAACATCTGGGAGTTCACGGTTTACATACTGGTGAAGCCTGGCTTGGAGAATTTTGAGCATGACTTTACTAGCGTGTGAGATGAGTGCAATTGTGCGGTAGTTTGAGCATTCTTTGGCATTGCCTTTCTTTGGGATTGGAATGAAGACTGACCTCTTCCAGTCCTGTGGCCACTGCTGAGTTTTCCAAATCTGCTGGCATATTGAGTGCAGCACTTTCACAGCATCATCTTTCAAGACTTGAAATAGCTCAACTGGAATTCCATCACCTCCACTAGCTTTGTTCGTAGTGATGCTTTCTAAGGCCCACTGGACTTCACATTCCAAGATGTCTGGCTCTAGGTCAGTGATCACGTTATCGTGACTATCTTGGTCGTGAAGATCTTTTTTGTACAGTTCTTCTGTGTATTCCTGCCACCTCTTCTTAATATCTTCTGCTTCTGTTAGGTCCATACCATTTCTGTCCTTTATCGAGCCCATCTTTGCATGAAATGTTCCCTTGGAATCTCTAATTTTCTTGAAGAGGTCTCTAGTTTTTCCTATTCTGTTGTTTTCCTCTATTTCTTTGCATTGATCACTGAGGAAGGCTTTCTTATCTCTCCTTGCTATTCTTTGGAACTCTGCATTCAGATGCTTATATCTTTCCTTTTCTCCTTTGCTTTTCGCCTCTCTTCTTTTCACAGCTATTTGTAAGGCCTCCTCAGACAGCCATTTTGCTCTTTTGCATTTCTTTTCCATGGGGATGGTCTTGGTCCTTGTCTCCTGTACAATGTCACGAACCTCCGTCCAGAGTTCATCAGGCACTCTATCAATCAGATCTAGTCCCTTAAATCTATTTCTCACTTCCACTGTATAATCATAAGGGATTTGATTGAGGTCATATCTGAATGGTCTAGTGGTTTTCCCTACTTTCTTCAATTTAAGTCTGAACTTCACAATAAGGAGTTCATGATCTGAGCCACAGTCAGCTCCTGGTCTTGTTTTCGCTAACTGTATACAGCTTCTCCATCTTTGGTTGCAAAGAATATAATCAATCTGATTTTGGTGTTGACCATCTGGTGATGTCCATGTGTAGAGTCTTCTCTTGTGCTGTTGGAAGAGGGTGTTTGCTATGACCAGTGCATTCTCTTGACAAAACTCTATTAGCCTTTGCCCTGCTTCATTCCGTGCTCCAAGGCCAAATTTGCCAGTTACTCCAGGTGTTTCTTGACTTCCTACTTTTGCATTCCAGTCCCCTAGAATGAAAAGGACATCTTTTTTGGGTGTTAGTTCTAAAAGGTCTTGTAGGTCTTCATAGAACCGATTAACTTCGGTTTCTTCAGCATTACTGTTTGGGGCATAGGCCTGGATTACTGTAATATTGAATGGTTTGCCTTGGAAACGAACAGAAATCATCCTGTCATTTTTAAGATTGCATCCAAGTACTGCATTTCGGACTCTTTTGTTGACCATGATGGCTACTCCATTTCTTCTAAGGGATTCCTGCCCACAGTAGTAGATATAATGGTCGTCTGAGTTAAATTCACCCATTCCAGTCCATTTTAATTCACTGATTCCTAGAATGTCAACGTTCACTCTTGCCATCTCCTGTTTGACCACTTCCAATTTGCCTTGATTCATGGACCTAACATTCCAGGTTCCTATGCAATACTGCTCTTTACAGCACCGGACCTTGCTTCTATCACTGGTCACATCCACAACTGGGTATTGGTTTTGCTTTTGCTCCATCCCTTTATTCCTTCTATAGTTATTTCTCCACTGAGCTCCAGTAGCATACTGGGCACCTACTGACCTGGGGAATTCCTCATTCAGTATCCTATCATTTTGCCCTTTGTTACTGTTCATGGGGTTCTCAAGGCAAGTATACTGAAGTGGTTTGCCATTCCCTACTCCAGTGAACCACATTCGGCTGTGGTCCATGTGATCAGATTGGCTAGTTTCCTGTGATTATGATATCAGTCTGTCCGCCCTCTGGTGCCCCCTAGCAATACCTACCGTCTTATTTGGGTTTCTCTTACCTTGGTCGTGGAAAATCTCTTCACAGCCGCTCCAGCAAAGTGCAGCCGCTGTACCTTACCTTGGGTGAGGGGTATCTCCTCGAGGCCGCCCATCCTGACCTTGAACGCGGAGTAGCTCCTCTCGGCCCTCCTGCGCCCGCGCAGCCACCGCCTGTTGGATGTGGGGTAGCTTCTCTCGGCCGCCGGCCCTGGCCTCAGGCGTGGGGTAGCTCCTCACGGCCGCACCTCTTTGTGTGGTTCGTTGTGCCGGGGCCGGCGTCTCTCGCGTCGCGTCTGCGCCGCCCGGGCCGGCGTCTCTCGCGTCGCGTCTGCGCCGCTATAGTCTGGTGTTAATCTCCTGGTTGTACATTATGGAGCTTCCGACCTTTAACTGAAGATCGGTTACTGAGAAAGCCTTAGAAACTAACCTAGAGTATCCTTTTTTAATAACTTAATTAAATCTTTTAGCAGTATCACGTAACAAGGGACTGTCTCAGCAGTGAGTCTTAGTAAACACTAGACATTAACAAAACTAGAAACTTAATTTAACAATTTACAAAACTTAATATTCCATGATTTTTCTTTATGGAGGCCCTGTAGCCAGGGAGGCTTTAACCCATCAAATAAAAAATGGGGTTTGTCAGGGAGCTGGGAAAAGCCAAGCAGCCATCTTGGATTTCCCATAGCCCTGACTCTGATTTCCAGCTATTGTTTTTAATTTTCCAATTTAGAAGCAGGCTGTTGCCATGGTTTAAGGACATTAGTTCAGTTCAGTTCAGTTCAGTCACTCAGTCGTGTCCGACTCTCCGTGACCCCATGAATCACAGCACGCCAGGCCTCCCTGTCCATCACCAACTCCCGGAGTTCACTCAAACTCATGTCCACAGAGTCGGTGATGCCATCCAGCCATCTCATTCTCCGTTGTCCCCTTCTCCTCCCGCCCCCAACCTTTCCCAGCATCAGAGTCTTTTCCAGTGAGTCAACTCGTCGCATGAGGTGGCCAAAGTATTGCAGTTTCAGCTTTAGTATCAGTCCCTCCAATGAACATCCAGGATTGATCTCCTTTAGAATGGACTGGTTGGATCTCCTTGCAGTCCAAGGGACTCTCAAGAGTCTTCTCCAACACCACAGTTCAAAAGCATCGATTCTTTGGCGATCAGCCTTCTTCACAGTCCAACTCTCACATCCATTCATGACCACGGGAAAAACCATAGCCTTGACTAGACGGACCTTGGTTGGCAAAGTAATGTCTCTGCTTTTTAATATACTATCAAGGTTGGTCATAACTTTCCTTCCAAGGAGCAAGCGTCTTTTAATTTCATGGCTGCAATCAGCATCTGCAGTGATTTTGGAGCCCCCAAAAATAAAGTCTGACACTGTTTCCATTGTTTTTCCATCTATTTCCCATGAAGTGATGGGACCAGATGCCATGATCTTTGTTTTCTGAATGTTGAGCTTCAAGCCAACCTTTTCACTCTCCTCTTTCACTTTCATCAAGTGAGTTCCTCTTTTGAGTTCCTCTTCACTTTCTGCCATGAGGGTGGTGTCATCTGCATATCTGAGGTTATTGATATTTCTCCCAGCAATCTTGATTCCAGCTTGTGCTTCTTCCAGCCCAGTGTTCCTCATGATGTACTCTGCATATAAGTTAAATAAGCAAGGTGACAATATACAACCTTGACGTACACCTTTTCCTATTTGGAACCAGTCTGTTGTTCCATGTCCAGTTCTGACTGTTGTTTCCTGACCTGCATACAGGTTTCTCAAGAGGCAGGTCAGGTGGTCTGGGATTCCCATCTCTTTCAGAATGTTCCACAGTTTATTGTGATCCACACAGTCAAAGGCTTTGGCATAGTCAATGAAGCAGAAATAGATGTTTTTCTGGAACTCTCTTGCTTTCTCCATGATCCAGCGGATGTTGGCAATTTGATCTCTGGTGCCTCTGCCTTTTCTAAAACCTGCTTGAACATCTGGGAGTTCACGGTTTACATACTGCTGAAGTCTGGCTTGGAGAATTTTGAGCATGACTTTACTAGCGTGTGAGATGAGTGCAATTGTGCGGTAGTTTGAGCATTCTTTGGCATTGCCTTTCTTTGGGATTAGAATGAAGACTGACCTCTTCCAGTCCTGTGGCTACTGCTGAGTTTTCCAAATCTGCTGGCATATTGAGTGCAGCACTTTCACAGCATCATCTTTCAAGACTTGAAAGGATGGCACAAGTCTAACAGAGTTTTTGTATAAGCCGAAGCCGAATGAGCTTTTACATGACTACAAACCCGACAATTGGATTAATTTCTAAAACTAGCATAGGATCAGGCCTATGGTAGAAAAGCATTTGATTTATATGCAGAGGGCTAAAAAGTCAAGAAAACATTATAAATGATCATACGAATCAGGTCCAGCATCTTGGGCAAGCTGCCTACCTCTGATGTCGTCGTCTTCTCATCCTGGTGTAGTGTAGTTTCTTCTGAAAAAAGTCCTTCCATCCAGGTTGGAGACAGTCCTTTAAATTATGTCATATTTATGAAGCAAAGTCTTGTGGTGAAACTTCACTATGATTTGAATTAAAGTCTCAATGATTTTATCAGTCCTGGGTTAAGGTAATTTTTTAAAGATAGTAATTCAATTGTTGGCAGATTATTTTTATTATACTTTAAAAAATTAAGTGTCTGGATCTAGAATAGCCATCATCCAAATATCCATAAACAATAAATGCTGAAGTGGGTGTGGAGAGAAGGGAACTCTGCTACACTGTTGGTGGGAATAAATTAGTACAGCAACTATGAAGAAAGTATGGAGGTTCCTTAAAAAATTAAAAATAGAGCTACTATATGGCCCTTCAATAGGCTTCTCCAGTGGCTCAGCAATAAAGAATCTGCCTGCCAATGCAGAAGAGGTAAGGGATGTGGGTTTGATCTCTGGGTCAGGAAGATCCCTTGGATGAGGGATCCCACTCTAGTATTCTTGCCTGGAGAATCCCATGGACAGAGGAGCCTGGTGGGCTACAGTCCATAGGATCACATAGAGTCAGACATGACTGAAGCAACTTAGCATGCATGCGTGCACATGGCCCTGTAATTCCACTCCTGAGCATATATCCAGAGAAAAACATGGTCCAAAAGGATACATGCACCCCGACGTTCATTGCAGCACTGTTTACAATATCCAGGACATAGAAGCAACCTAAATGTCCATCAACAGAGGAATGTATTAAGAAGATATGGTACATATATACAGTGGAATATTACTCATCCATTAAAAAGAATGTAATAAATGCCATTTGCAATAACATGGATGGACCTAGAGCGTGTCATACTGAGTGAAGTAAGTCAGATAGAAAAGGAGAAATATTGCATCACATCCTTTATGTGTGGAATCTAAAAAGAAATGATACAAATGAACTCACTCACAAAGCAGAAAGAGGCTCATAGACTTATAAAATGAATTTATGGTTGCCGGGGTGAAGGGATAACTAGGGAGTTTGGGATGGCCATGTAGACACTGCTATATTTAAAATGGATAACCAACAAGGTCCTATTGTATAGTAGATGGAACTCTGCTCAATGTTATGCGGCAGCCTGAATGCGAGGGGAGTTTGCCAAGAATGTACATATGTATCTGTATGGTTGAGTCCTTTCACTGTTCACCTGAAACTACCACGACATTGTTAATCAGCTATATCCCAACACAAAATAAAAAGTTTAAAAGAAAAAAATTAAAGAAATAAGGTGTCTGGTAATTGATATTAATACTTATTTATTGTACTCTGAAAAAAGAAATATGACTATTCCTTAATAATATATTTCATATCTCCAAAATGTTGTATTTAAAGAAAATTTATAGGCAATCAATAACAAAGTGTTCTTGCAAATGAAGGAATAATAATGACTGCTTGATGTTATATTCAAGTTCTTTTGATAGTGGGAAAAATAAAATGTCAATAAGACTGATATATACCATTTTAATGTTAAAGAGAACAAAAAGGCAAGTATCAAAATGCTCCAGATGTTCAGATAAGATTTATAAAGTGATCAAATCTGTTTGCAAAAGGCTGTTATTAATATTTGCCTTGTGCCATGATAAGGGAACAGGGCACTCTTCATACAATTGTTAAATCATTCTGGGAATATTTACATTAAGAACTGTACACATTTTGTCCATTTATTGCGTGTGCTCGTTGAATGCTTATGCTCCTTGGGTAGGCGAGGTTAAGAGGGTAGAGTTCCAAAGGCTTTGAATTAGAAGTAATCAAGGGGCTAAAATTGGGACAAAAAGTTTCCTGGGACATTAGGAAAAATCATTACCATAAATAAATTATCTCTGACTTGCATATCAAGTTCAATTCCTGTAACAAAACAAATATTTTTCCAATTTGCTACATTCTTCTTCCTTTCTCTTTTTGGCTCCAAGAATGTATTCCATTTGTGGAGAATCTAGTGGCAAAGATATTTATACAAAATTGCTTGTAGTATCTTAGCTGTTGAAAGGTCTGATAGAAATCAATTGGTTAGAGGAGAAAACAATCCCCAAATAATTTTGTTCTTGCTTCCTTCTTCAACTTCTTTGGACTGGATAAAGTATTCAAAAAGAACATAAAAAAAAGAGATAACTATACATGGCAGATACCACAATATAATTTATATTTCATTTCGACTTAAATATGTAGTCTAATATGTGGATTTTCTTATATCTCATATTCCCCCTTGAACATAAAATATTGTCATATCAAGATTAAGAACAGAGAATATTGGGCTCTTGTCCTAAAACTATTACTTGCTTCTACACAGTTAAGTATACATTTTAATATAGTCTCTTTTGTGGCTCAAATAATTAAAAAAATCAATATATAAAAAATTATTGAGTACCTATCCTTTAAAAGACACAGTAATTTTGTTAATGAAATATGATGACTTTAAAAGGAAAACTTATTTTCCCCAGAAAGCATGAATCTGTTCAAGAAGACTAGACATGAATACAAGCAGAACTTAATATAATAGACAAAACATATATAGCAATAAGTAGTGTGTGATTGAATTGGTAATTACTCTAACTCCAATGTATGGCAAAACCAACCATATAATATTGTAAAATAATCAGCCTTCAATAAAAAAAATAAGAAAGAAGAGCAAGTAAAAAAAATTAATAATATAATAGACAAAACATATATAGCAATAAGTAGTGTGTGATTGAATCGGTGATTACTCTAACTCCAATGAACAGCCTCAGACTCCTATGTATTTCCATCAAGTCTAAGTGTTTAACCCTGTCTTCAGAACAAAACTAAGTGCCTCCATCACATTCCCATTTATTGTAGTCAAAATAAGAGATCCTCACCGACTTTGTCCAAATCACTCTACACTCTGACATAGCTCTTCTCATCTGAACTCAGCCTCTCAAAAAGAAAAGGAAAAGAACTTCTCTTAAAACCCTGAAAACTCTACCACTTTGTCTCCTTGAACTCAAAATCCATAATCAGTGATTTTATTTAAATTGTTCGTCTCTTCTCTGATTGTTCCCTTCACATCTGTGTTTTTATTGAAACAGCTGTCCCCTAAGGAAACTGGTTCTCTTCAAATGGACTCAAAGCTGTTTTTCTTTTCTCTCTCATGTCATATTCCTCCTCCAAGAGGAGACGTGGACATCCCCCTTGCTCTACAATGATGGTTTCCAAACATAAGAACCTCTTCCTTCTGTCAGCATCTTGTTCATCTGAAACTTGTGCTATCAAGGTACACCCCCCACTCCCTCACTTCATTGCTTTACCCACCAATCTCTTGGTAAGCACTCCATTCATTCAAAGTTTTAGTACTGCTTTATTTTGCTTGAGTCCTTAGAATGATTGTCATTTGTTCTTGTCAAAGTCTCCAATCCACTACTTTCTTATTAGTTACCATTTCTTACCTGTCTTCACTTCCTGCATTGTCTAGCAGAGATGCTACAATCCATGGTAAATAATATGATGGCAACAAAAGTAAATGTTTATTGAGCATTTTCTGAGTGCCAGGCACATTATTCAGCGTTTTACACATTGTACATTTAACTCACCACAATCTATTATTATTCCCATTTCACAAACGAGGAAACTCAAAGTCGATTGTTTAAATCACTTTTTATTTATTACTTTTTTGCAAGTGATCCTCAATTCCCTTACCTGCTTCCTTCTTGCCATTGTTCTAACCTGCACAACCCTGACATTGGAGGAATCCAGCCACGTGTCCTCTCCCTCTGGCACCCAAACAGGGAAACATGGTAGGAATAAAAAATTCAACTATTCAAATTTCACTTTAATTAGTTTATGTTCTCAAGTGAGCACTCAGGACTGCTGACCAGGGTTAATTCCTCACTCTTCAAAGCAACTATTTCTTCACCCACACCTCTTTCTTCCCAATTCTTTCTCATCAGATGACTTCACTTCAAACATCATTTAGAAGTAAGATGCCATCCAGAAGGGAACTCTGTATGAAACTCTCTTGTTTTCATACATGTAAGTTGTGAACATACCTGCCCCTGAAGCTTTCTGACCCACTCCCTTCCCCAGACAGTGATAGAGCCTTTGTTCTTCCAGTAAAAAGCTGGGCCTTGTCAATCTGAGCTAAATCCTGGCTCCCCTCTCAGCCTCTCAAAGATTTTAGTCACTTCCCCCTTTGGAATTATTAACATTTCATCAATCTAAAACATCATAAGTTGTAGGCTGTACCATTATTTTATGTACCTTGTATTGGGCTTCCTTTGTGGCCCAGCTGGTAAAGAATCCACCCGCAATGTGGGAGATCTGGGTTTGATCCCTGGGTATACATAAAACTTACCATTCTAATACTTACCCTCTGTAAGCGTACAGTTCAGTAGCATTAAGTGCATCCAAACTGTTGTGCCACCATTACCACCATCATCTCCAGAACTTTCTTCATCCTCCCAAATTGAAACAATAGCTCCTCATTCTCGGCCTCCACCCCAGTCCGGGCCTTGGCAACCCCTCTTCCACTTTTTTTCTCGATAAATCTGACTGCTCTAGGTACCTTCTATAAGTGAAATCATACAATATTTGTCCTTTTGTGACTAGATTATTTCACTTAGCATAATGTCTTCTAGGGCCATTCATGCTGTAGCATGCATCAGAATTTCCTTCCCTTTTAAAGACAATAATATTCCATGCATGAATGTACCACATACTGTTGATCTGTTCATCTGGTGGTGGACGCTTAAGTTGGTTACACCTTTTGATTATTGTGAATAATGCTGCTAAAAACACGGGTACAGAAGTATCTATCCAAGTCTATGCTCTCAATACTGTCAAGAACTTACCTGGATGTGGAATTGCTTGATGATATTCTGTGTTTGATTTTTTGAGGAACTATAATATCACTTATGAAATTTCACCTATTCATCAGCAATGTACAAGTCTTCTAATTTTTTTATATGCTTGTCAACACATTCTTTTCTTTTTTCTTTTGATAATAGCCTTTATGTACTTTTTTCTAAAGTATATATTCCTAGACGGGAAATCTAATCAGAAAACTTCCAAACACTGGGACACAAGAGCATGTACTGTGTCCTGGGACAAGGACCTGCATCTTCAGTGTAAGGATATGTGAAGACAGAAGTTCACTGAGCAGAAAGAGACAGCAATAGAATGAGCCAATCTCAACCCTGACACAAAATGTAAAGAGGAGGAACAAAAAAGTGAGCCCAAGAATTGAACACAAGCTAGTCTTCAAACAGTTTGCCGGTCTGTTTATGCTACCAGTGATATTTAAAGACTTCAAGTAAAAAATTTAACCTAAAGAGGAGTTTGATGTATATGGACAAAGGTGACTTGTAGAAATGAATGAAAATATTCTATACTTCAAATAACAAATTATGAGATGCATTCACAACATCATTAAAATACGATCTTAGAACTGAAGGTACATGGTATTTCTATTTAGCAAATCATTTCCCGTGAACACATAAGCGTTTTACATCCTTCATCTCAAAAAATACTAACTCTGAATCTCTATTTCCCTCAACTATAAACCAGTTTCTTTGATCCTCTATCCCCTTTGTTAATACATTTTTTCCCAAAAGTAGTATCTACAAGGCCATATTTGCTTTCTCCATTACCATTTACTCGCTTGTTCTCTTTTGTTTTCTTTCTTTTTTAATAACATAAATAACATAAAAGTGCATCTTCATTTTACAAGATGGAAACAACAGAGAAGGACACAGCGTTCACCTGTCCTCCAGCACCTGCTCTTCTGGGAGTTCTGCCTCCTTCCAGTTTCTTCTCTATACATTTACAAAGAATATATCTTTGTGGACATATGACTGAAACATACTATATATACTATTTCACATATCATTTTTTTTCTTTTAAATGTATTCACTTAAAAATGCATTTTAGAAGACTCTCCATGTCAGCGTATCACTATGTTCTTATTCACTATCTGCTATTACACAGCAGAGATAAGCTCTCCCATCCCTGGCAGCAGTGCAAGGAATTCTAACGTTCATAGAGAGGTCCTGGAAATAGAATCGCTGGTTCTAAAACGTCTGTGCACTTTACATTTAGCAGACATCACTAAATGGTTCTAACAAATATATATATAATGCATATATAATATATATATATATATATACACTTACATGATTTACACTCTGAACAAAAGTTCAGTAGACCACTGGTCTCACCACATCGCTAATTATGTTCTTGTTAACATCCCAACTCTCCAAGTTGCCAAATTTACAAGCACTGTTCTATCCTTCTTTAATGTGACACTTACTTGTGCCATTTTTACTACAACTGATCACTTTCTTCCTGTTGAAACAAGTGGAGGCTGCATTTCTAATAAAGTCTATGGAGAAAACACAGCCAAAGAGTTCTCAGAATTTCCTTTGATTTCACTGGCCAGGACTGAGTTTCATGGCCATCTTAGATGCAAAGGACTGGAAAATTAGGTAACAAGATATCTGTGTTATTGTGGCTCAGGTGGTAAAGAATCTGCAATGCAGAGGACCTGGGTTCGATCTGATCCCTGGGTTGGGAAGATATACTGGAGAAAGGCATTGGCAACCCACTCTTGTCTTCTTGCCTGGAGAATCCCACGGATAGAGGAGCCTGACAGGCTACAGTCCATGGGGTCACACAGAGCTGGACACAACTGAGTGACTAACACACTTAGTACATCAAACTTTATATCTTTCAATATTTTTGCTTAAATGAGAGTTTAACAATTGACGGTAACCAAAATCATTTTACCAACCAGGGGCTATTGATGAGGGGTCAATATTATAACCATAACAGAGAAAAATATACAAAGCTTCCACATGGTACAATATTATTCATGGTATCAGAAGGCCTGGGTTTGTTTGTATCAATAGCTGTGGGACCTGGCATATGTCAGTAAGCTTCTGATATTCTCATTGAAGTGGGGCTGATGATCGTACCCATCTTGAATAGTTCTCAGAGATGTTGCAAGAATGAAAATTAGATAACGGATATAGAAAGCACTCTCAAACACTGAAGAATCATAGGGAATGGTTTTTGTTACAAGTATATTAACTTTCATTTTGTTGATGGGAAATACAAGCACTATAAACAAGCCCAAACAAGTGTCTTTTGATCATACTTATTCCCTGGTATTATCACTTGAGTCTGGGATTCCTCTGAAATGAAGAAGTTACATTTTAATTTGTTCTTTGAAAACCCTGTGTGGTCATTGCCATCTCTTACCTGTGCCTTTGTCTTCCTCTATGCAGTTTAAGAGCAAATTAAGAGTTTGTGTGTAGTAACCAACAAGGATCTACTGTACAGCACAGGGAACTATACTCAGTATTTTGTAACAACCTATGAGGGAAGAGAATCTGAGATTTGTATATATGAATCGCTGTGCTCTGTACCTGAAACTAACACAATATTGTAAATCAACTGTACTTCAATTAAGAAAAGAAAGAAATAGTGCACATGTAGGGACCATTAAATTCCCATTGATTTATCTTGTGGTAGTATAAAATCCCCTTAAATTTTCCCAAATAATCAATTTGGGGATTACAAAGTAGGAGGAAAGCACCAAGATTATTTTTGGCACCAGCAATAAGAAAGGAAAGGAAAGACACAGAACTGAAAAGAGAAATAATGCAGACTGCTTCCTGTGATGAATGAAGGTGATGATAGGGATTCATTCATGGCTTGGTAGAAGTCACATTGACAGAAAGACCACATTTTCCACACAACCACATTCCTAGATTCTTTTGAGCCTTTTGAACAAATAACTCTGCTTGAGTAGATGTCTACTTTTACTGTATTGTTTTTGTATGGACAAAACATTTCTATGTTATGAAAAAGTTGCCAAAATACTTTAAAGGTCACTTTCATGGTGAAAGTTGAGGTGCAGAGTTGGAAAGGATCTTAGTCATTGGCAGAAACTTAGACAAGTAGGCAGAGATAGCAGGTCAGCACAGAGGGCTTGATTGTTTACAGGGTTCAGATCCTTCTACCGGAATTTAGGGGGAGGTCTAACAGGAGACTCTGAAGTGCATTCCGTTTATTGCAGGATGTTAAAACGGCAGATATAAAGAAAATGGGCTCCAGTGATGATGGTGCCTGCCACCAGATCACAAGTGAGACTAGATTCAGATGCTGAAGAAAATAAAGAAATAAAGTTTCACCTGAAGAAAGTATCATACTTATCTTAGCTAATGACCATGCTTCAGACAAATTCAATTAGGTCCAAGAAAGTAAAAGTGTTAGCTGCTGAGTCATGTCTGACTCTTTGCAACTCTATGGACTGTAGCCCACAGGCTCCTCGGTCCATGCAAGTCTCAGGCAAGAATATGGGAATAGGTAGCCATTTCCTTCTCCAGATGATCTTCCCAACCCAGGGATCAAACCTTGGTTTCCTGCATTGTAGGCAGATTCTTTACCATCTGCGCCATACTATGCTTCAGACAAATTCAACAGGTTCAAGACACATGGACAAAAATGAGTTTCAGGGCCTAATCCCTCAACTCTTTAAGACCGGCATAGTAAGTGATTGATGCACTAAAAGGTTACATTTCTAATTTAGTGATAGGTGATTACCTTTCAGGTAAATATCTCTCCCATTGATAATACTCTAAACTTATTTACCTTTTGACAGTTTTTCCCAGGCGGTAGATACTAGCTCGTGGGCTTCCTAGGTAGCTAGTTGGTAAAAGAATCCGCCTGCTGATGCAGGAGATGCAGGAGACATGGGTTTGATCCCCGGGTTGGGAAGACCCCCTGGAGGAGGAAATGGCAACCCACTCCAGTATCCTTGCCTGGATAATTCCATGTCCAGAGGAGCCTGGTGGGCTACAGTCCATGGAGTCACGAAGAGCTAGACATGGCTGAGCACATATGCATACAGATACTAGCTGGTATCCTGACCACTCAGATCCAAGTTGTTGACACCCATATTTGATATTTTATGTCACTGAATTGACTCCCCTTTTCCCTTTACCCTACTCGTAAGACTAGGTCCCATGACTGAGTCATAACTGTGAGTACTATGTATTGGAGAATCCATTTGCCTTCTTTACATGTAGCTAGTATCTAAGCATCACCAGCCATTATTTTAAGAAGCTCCATGAGGACCAGAATGAGGCTGGTTTTGTTAGCCACAATATCCCACCTGCAATGTATTAGATACTCAGTGAACAACTGAATGATCAAACAAATAAATGTATCAGATTGACAATAGGCATGATGCATTTCTGATTACCTTGTCAACAAACATATTGATATAAGTGATGGATTCAGTATCATTTGTATATTACTTATGTCATAAACACTCCTGGATAAATAGATCTATATAGCATCACCTGAGAACACAGCTAACAAGTAACACATTATTTCTACAGGGAATGTGTTCCTAACAGTTGGTCTGCAAATGAACTTTTAAGATACAAATTATCTGTCTATTGGGAACGCCTGTCTTGAAATGTATTTATTCAGTAATTTTTTCCCCATCTCAAAATTTTTGCCTCACAAGACATGTCTTAACATGTTGCTTTGAGCTTTTTTCTTTCCTTTTGTTCTTTTTCCCTTTAAAAAATGAATTCTCTGAAGGTCTTGGCCACATGTCAATGCTGTATTCACAAGGATTAAGGATCAGCAGGGCTGCTGTGCAGCAATTCAGAAATTGAGTACATCCTGTGGATTGGCAGCACATAGCCTGCTATTGTGCAGGAGGCACCAGTATTCCAGTAAAGGCATGTTAAATTTAGCAGCTGTCTTGTATTTGTCACTGGGGATGGGGTGGAGGCGGTTGGCTGTAATCTAGATCCATTTGGGAGTTTTACTTGAAAGTTTACTTTAAAGGATTCATCTGAAAGGCAACATGTTTCATATATTATTTTTTTCTATAAATTGTAACAACTTTTTTGATGAACACACACTCATACAACATGCATATCCTGCACACTGGTACTCTATGGTTAACATTTCCTATGCTGCAAGGACTCTTATATTTCATGTAAACAATCAGGCCCCTCAAAGGTAACCTATGGAGGCCATAACTCTGGTTATTTTTATTCATAACCTGAGTCTGTTTATAAAGCAAAAATAAATCATTTTGGAAGGAAGTAGGAGAGGTCAACAAAGGAATTAACAGTGAATCATTTGTTTTGATGACATGCAGGGGGTTATTCTTTTTCTAACAAACATTCATGCAGGTGGGCAATGACAGTTAAACTCATTAATTTTATATTCCCTCCTTATCCCATCTATAGCGTAATTACGCTAACTGTGATAGAATCAAGGAAACTTCATGATGGAAGGAGCCTTGGAAATCATCTATCTAGATCAAGCCCCTACTGTTCCAACAAAGAAAAACTAAGCTATAAAGAAAGGAGGAACAAATTAAAATAAAAGAGTGTTGGTATTATACAGAACAGGACATGTGGCTTCCAGTCTAGTGCTTATTTTATTGCTTTACAACAATTTCTGATCACAGTGGTTAATATAAAACCCTTTTCTACACACAGCTCTGAGACTGGGCTTTCTACACATTCTTGAAACCTGCAGATGCACAGGGAATATTCCAGAATTCATTCTTATAGTCCCTTGCCAAGATTCCCAAAGAGATAGAGAAAGATATCAACCCATAACTGATGTGTTCAACCTTCTAGTGTTCAACCTGTTGGAATTCAACCCTATGTAGAGAGTGGGGAGAGACAAGTGCCAAGGTAAAGAAGGAAGTCATACCCCTGACCATAACAAATAACCCAAGTATTAAATGTGTATCTACTCTGTGTATCATACGGTGAAAAGGTATTTATCAGACATAAATTTTGACACTTCTGCTTTACTCTGACTCAGGTTTTTTCAATAAGAGTGAGCAGGCATTCTACAGGTGGACGGTAATGAGAATGACTTTTGTCTTTATGTGTGCAGAGGAATGAATGGGTAAAGCTGCTGCTGGTGGAAGCAAGCAATGCCTTCTGCAGACTTAAACATTACGCAGCTATTTTCTCTACTAATTAAAATCATTCAGAATCATAAGCTTCTGTTTTAGAAGGTAAAGCGTCTGTCTGCAATGCGGGAGACCTGGGTTCGATCCATGGGTCGGGAAGATCCCCTGGAGAAGGAAATGGCAACCCACTACTGTATTCGTGCCTGAAGAACCCCACAGACAGAGGAGTCTGGTGGGCTATAGTCCATGGGGTCGCAAAGAGTCGGACACGACTGAGCAACTTCACTCACTCACTCATTGGTGAAGAGCAATTTTCATAGATTGAACACCTCACTCTTTGGGGTAAAGTTTTTTGTCACATAATCTACTTTCAATGAGACAAATATCCAGTACTTAAAGGAACACAAAATGCCTGTACTGCTTACGAAGCCCGGGGGATCCAAAGATGAATAAGGCACATCCCTTCCCCTTATGAGACGTATGGTTTTCCTGTCCCATTCAAAGTGTCTTTGGTATACTTTACTTTGGGTTTTTCTTTGAATCCAATCCATTTAAACTTAGTTTTACCCTAAGTAGTAATGCTTGTAAATAAAGTAAAGGGTTTCAGGGGCATCTTTTGCTTTTGTTATCCCACATATACACACACAACTATTAACATGAAATAGAATGCTTATAATGCTTCATCTAGAATCACCTGTATATCATTACTGTTATAGAAATAATGTTTAGGTAAACATGTATTTTCTTTATTCAATAATACTATTGAAAGAAACACAATTTACACAGTAAACATCATTAGGGAAGCAAACCAAAGCATTACTATGTCAATTATTCCACATTAAATGTAAGATGTAAATTCAGAAATTTTAAATGAAAAAGAATAACATTTTTAGAACCAATGAGATACAGTGATTTAAAAAAATGCATAGACAATGTATCAGTTCAGTTCAGTTCAGTTCAGTCGCTCAGTCGTGTCCGACTCTCCGCGACCCCATGAATCACAGCACGCCAGGCCTCCCTGTCCATCACCAACTCCCGGAGTTCACTCAAACTCATGTCCACAGAATCGGTGATGCCATCCAGCCATCTCATTCTCCGTCGTCCCCTTCTCCTCCCGCCCCCAACCTTTCCCAGCATCAGAGTCTTTTCCAGTGAGTCAACTCGTCTCATGAGGTGGCCAAAGTATTGGAGTTTCAGCTTTAGCATCAGTCCCTCCAATGAACATCCAGGATTGATCTCCTTTAGAATGGACTGGTTGGATCTCCTTGCAGTATAAGGGACTCTCAAGAGTCTTCTCCAACACCACAGTTCAAAAGCATCGATTCTTCGGCGATCAGCTTTCTTCACAGTCCAACTCTCACATCCATACATGACCACGGGAAAAACCATTGCCTTGACTAGACGGACCTTGGTCGGCAAAGTAATGTCTCTGCTTTTTAATATACTATCAAGGTTGGTCATAACTTTCCTTCCAAGGAGCAAGCGTCTTTTAATTTCATGGCTGCAATCAGCATCTGCAGTGATTTTGGAGCCCAAAAAAACAAAGTCTGACACTGTTTCCACTGTTTTTCCATCTATTTCCCATGAAGTGATGGGACCAGATGCCATGATCTTTGTTTTCTGAATGTTCAGCTTCAAGCCAACCTTTTCACTCTCCTCTTTCACTTTCATCAAGAGGCTTTTGAGTTCCTCTTCACTTTCTGCCATAAGGGTAGTGTCATCTGCATATCTGAGGTTATTGATATTTCTCCCAGCAATCTTGATTCCAGCTTGTGCTTCTTCCAGCCCAGCGTTCCTCATGATGTACTCTGCATATAAGTTAAATAAGCAAGGTGACAATATACAACCTTGACGTACACCTTTTCCTATTTGGAACCAGTCTGTTGTTCCATGACTGGTTCTAACAGTTGCTTCCTGACCTGCATACAGGTTTCTCAAGAGGCAGGTCAGGTGGTCTGGGATTCCCATCTCTTTCAGAATGTTCCACAGTTTATTGTGATCCACACAGTCAAAGGCTTTGGCATAGTCAATGAAGCAGAAATAGATGTTTTTCTGAAACTCTCTTGCTTTCTCCATGATCCAGCGGATGTTGGCAATTTGATCTCTGGCTCCTCTGCCTTTTCTAAAACCTGCTTGAACATCTGGGAGTTCACGGTTTACATACTGCTGAAGCCTGGCTTGGAGAATTTTGAGCATGACTTTACTAGCGTGTGAGATGAGTGCAATTCTAATCACATGGACCACAGCCGAATGTGGTCCCCTGGAGAAGGGAATGGCAAACCACTTCAGTATACTTGCCTTGTGAACCCCATGAACAGTAACAAAGGGCAAAATGATAGGATACTGAATGAGGAATTCCCCAGGTCAGTAGGTGCCCAGTATGCTACTGGAGCTCAGTGGAGAAATAACTATAGAAGGAATAAAGGGATGGAGCAAAAGCAAAACCAATACCCAGTTGTGGATGTGACCAATGATAGAAACAAGGTCCGGTGCTGTAAAGAGCAATATTGCATAGGAACCTGGAATGTTAGGTCCATGAATCAAGGCAAATTGGAAGTGGTCAAACAGGAGATGGCAAGAGTGAACGTCGACATTCTAGGAATCAGTGAATTAAAATGGACTGGAATGGGTGAATTTAACTCGGATGACCATTATATCTACTACTGTGGGCAGGAATCCCTTAGAAGAAATGGAGTAGCCATCATGGTCAACAAAAGAGTCCGAAATGCAGTACTTGGATGCAATCTTAAAAATGACAGGATGATTTCTGTTCGTTTCCAAGGCAAACCATTCAATATTACAGTAATCCAGGCCTATGCCCCAACCAGTAATGCTGAAGAAGCCGAAGTTAATCGGTTCTATGAAGATCTACAAGACCTTTTAGAACTAACACCCAAAAAAGATGTCCTTTTCATTCTAGGGGACTGGAATGCAAAAGTAGGAAGTCAAGAAACACCTGGAGTAACTGGCAAATTTGGCCTTGGAAAACGGAATGAAGCAGGGCAAAGGCTAATAGAGTTTTGTCAAGAGAATGCACTGGTCATAGCAAACACCCTCTTCCAACAACACAAGAGAAGACTCTACACATGGACATCACCAGATGGTCAACACCGAAATCAGATTGATTATATTCTTTGCAACCAAAGATGGAGAAGCTGTATACAGTTAGCGAAAACAAGACCAGGAGCTGACTGTGGCTCAGATCATGAACTCCTTATTGCGAAGTTCAGACTTAAATTGAAGAAAGTCGGGAAAACCACTAGACCATTCAGATATGACCTCAATCAAATCCCTTATGATTATGCAGTGGAAGTGAGAAATAGATTTAAGGGACTAGATCTGATTGATCGAGTGCCTGATGAACTCTGGACGGAGGTTCGTGACATTGTACAGGAGACAGGGACCAAGACCATCCCCATGGAAAAGAAATGCAAAAGAGCGAAATGGCTGTCTGAGGAGGCCTTACAAATAGCTGTAAAAAGAAGAGAGGCGAAAAGCAAAGGAGAAAAGGAAAGATATAAGCATCTGAATGCAGAGTTCCAAAGAATAGCAAGGAGAGATAAGAAAGCCTTCCTCAGTGATCAATGCAAAGAAATAGAGGAAAACAACAGAATAGGAAAAACAAGAGACCTCTTCAAGAAAATTAGAGATTCCAAGGGAACTTTTCATGCAAAGATGGGCTCGATAAAAGACAGAAATGGTATGGACCTAACAGAAGCAGAAGATATTAAGAAGAGGTGGCAGGAATACACAGAAGAACTGTACAAAAAAGATCTTCACGACCAAGATAGTCACGATAATGTGATCACTGACCTAGAGCCAGACATCTTGGAATGTGAAGTCAAGTGGGCCTTAGAAAGCATCACTATGAACAAAGCTAGTGGAGGTGATGGAATTCCAGTTGAGCTATTTCAAGTCTTGAAAGATGATGCTGTGAAAGTGCTGCACTCAATATGCCAGCAGATTTGGAAAACTCAGCAGTGGCCACAGGACTGGAAGAGGTCAGTCTTCATTCCAATCCCAAAGAAAGGGAATGCCAAAGACAATGTATAGCAAGACCAAAAAAGAGGGAATGAATTATTTTTAAAAATTGCATTTCAATTTTAAGGAGAAATAGAAAGAAGAAACATTAATGGGAAATATGTAGTGCAAAGAAATCCTAGCAGATACTATACCCTGGGGACTTTGAAAAACAAAGAGAGCATATAGAGAGCTCTGGGTTCAGATAAGAATGTTCTAGAATGTTGGGAAGGTGAAAAAGAATCTTTATCCAAGACCTTTAAACCTGAATTCAAGAGGCAGAGATGAAGGTCATTTACTTTGTTATGACTCTGCTTCTGCTGCTGCTAAGTCATGTCAGTCGTGTCCAACTCTGTGAGACCCCATAGATGGCAGCTCACCAGGCTCTGCCATCCCTAGGATTCTCCAGGCAAGAACACTAGAGTGGGTTGCCATTTCCTTCTCCAATGCATGACAGTGAAAAGTGAAAATGAAGTTGCTCAGTCGTGTCTGACTCTTAGCGACCCCATGGACTGCAGCCCACCAGGCTCCTCTGCCCATGGGATGTTCCAGGCAAGAGTCCTGGAGTGGGTTGCCATTGTCTTCTCCAGTTATGACACTAGTCCTATAGAATTACTGAAATTTGTCCTTATTTATTAAGCCAGGGATTTTGTGGGTTCCAAAAACATTTTCAACAAAGAGAGAAACTTTTTTCTTGCTCTTAAAATTGCTTTTTATTTTTACAGCTGATTTCAGTCTTTTTAATTGGTTAAAATATATGTGTCAATGGTATGAAAGCTACGTAGGGTAGTTAGGCCTGCGTATGGTCCAAGATTATGAAACATCTAAGGAAACATAGTCTAGAAATCATCGATCAACCTTAAGATTCACTCAAACCCTTTCTAAACTGCCATATCACCCATCTAATAGTAAGTCTTTTTTCGTTGCTGCTTTCTTTTCCTTTTGCTCTTCCATTTTAAGGTTTTCCAATTAAAAAAAAAAAAAAAACAACACAACAATATAGATGGTGAAAAACAGAAAAATCCAGTGTGGTTTCCATAGCTGAAATTGCTAGTAGTCTTTAAGCTGAAAGACATTAGAAAAACCAAGCACATTTAAATTTACTTTTGGTATGAAAACTGAACACATCTAAATAAAAACAGAAATCCAAAAACTATAAGCGAAAGGACAGATTCTTATTTTTGTTGTAAACTTAAACCAATCCATCATTGTAAGTTCCACAATACAATTTATTTAAAGCTCTAATTCATTTTACAGAATTTCAATTTGGAATCATCATTGCTTCCATTTAGGAAAATACTTAGAAATCATTTTGAAAGGAAAATGTGATATGATGAAATTTAGTAACCATATGGGTCATGATTAAAGTCATTGTGACTTTCAAAGTCTGAATGGCCTACCTAAGTTTCATGTTGCTCTGTCCAGTAATGTGCATGTGATTCTTGTAGTATGTGATTACTGAAGACATTTGAAAATATTTGCTTCTTTGATACTTTCCAAGACTGGCATCAATAGATTGTTGTTTATTAACCTGGGTTATCTTCCCATCACTATAATACATTATAAACAAGCTAGGGTAGGACTTGGCTGCAAGATATATGTATATCTTTGATTAGACTCTTAAAGCACAAATATTAAATACTAAGTAAAATGTAAACAATTTGAAATCTGATAAAAATAATTTTGAATAATCTTAAAGTCAGTGTAACAAACTATATTGGAGAAGGAAATGGCAACCCACTCCAGTGTTCTTGCCTGGAGAATCCCAGGGACGGGGGAGCCTGGTGGGCTTCCATCTATGGGGTCACACAGAGTCGGACACGACTGAAGTGACTTAGCAGCAGCAGCAGCAACAAACTATAGGAAGGAAATCAATTAAGAGGTTAATAATAATATTTTTTGAAATCAAAATTTATAAAAAATTGTCTCTGACTTATAAGGATAAATACAAGGATAAAGTCCTTGAATTATAAAAGAACTTATTAAAAGAAAATTTGGCTTTCAACTACCTAGGTATGAAATATTAAAGATCAAGACCAGTAAGAAATGAAGCAGGGCAAAGGCTAAAAAAGTTTTGCCAAGAGAACACACTAGTCATAGCAAACACCCTCTTCCAATAATACAAGAGGCAATCTACACATGGATATCACCAGATGGTCAATACTAAAATCAGATTGATTATATTCTTTGCAGCTGAAGATGGAGAAGCTCTAAACCATCAGCAAAAACAAGGCTGGGAGCTGGCTCAGAGAATCAGTTCCTCATCTCAAAATTCATACGCAAATTGAAGAAACCAGGGAAAACCACTAGGCCATTCAAGTATGACCTAAATCAAATACCTTATACTTCTACAGTGGAAGTGACAAATAGATTCAAGGGATTAGATCTGGTAGACAGAGTGCCAGAGGAACTATGGACGGAGGTTCATAACATTGTACAGGAGGCAGTGACCAAAATCATCCCTAATACAAAGAAATGAAAGAAGGCAAAGTGGTGGTCTGAGGAGGCCTTACAAATAGCTGAGAAAAGAAGAGAAGCAAAAGACAAGGGAGAAAGGGAAAGATAAACCCAACCGAATGAAGAGTTCCACAGAATAGCAGGAGAGATACAAAAGCCCTCTTAAGTGAACGGTGCAAAGAAATAGCGGAAAACAATGGAATGGGAAAGGCTAGAGATCTCTTCAAGAAAATAGAGATACCAAGGAAACAGTCATGAATATTCACTGGAAGGATTGATGCTGATGCTAAAACTACAATACTTTGGCCACCTAATGTGAAGAACTGATTCATTAGAAAAGATCCTGATGCTGGGAGGGATTGAAGGCAGGAGGAGAAGGGGACAACAGATGGTTGGATGGCATCATCGACTTGATGGACATGAGTTTGAGCAAGCTCCAGGAGTTGGTGATGGACAGACAAACCTGGCGTCCTGCAGTCCAAGAGGTCACAAAGAGTTAGCCATGACTGAGCGATTGAACCGAACTGAAAAGGAACATTTCATTCAAAGATGGGCACAGTAAAGGACAGAAATGGCAAGGACCTAACAGAAGCAGAAGAGAGTAAGAAGAGGAGGTGAGAATACACAGCATTGTACAAAAAAGGTCTTAATGACTCCGATAACCACAAAGGTGTGGTCTAACCTAGAGCAAGACATTCTGGAGTGTGAAGTCAAATGGGCCTTAGGAAGCATTACTATCAATAAAGCTAGTGGAGGTGATGGAATTCTAGTTGAACTATTGAAAATCCTAAAAGATGATGAGGTTAAAGTACTATACTTAATATGCCAGCAAATTTGAAAAATTCAGCAGTGGCCACAGGACCCAAAATGCTCAGTTTTCATTCTAATACCAAAGAAAGTTAATGTCAAAGAATGTTGAAACTGCCACACAACTTCACTCGTTTCACATGCCAGTGAGGTAATGCTCAAAATCCTTCAAGCTAGGCTTCAGCAGTACATGAACTGAGAACTTCTAGATGTACAAGGTGGATTTAGAAAAGGCAGAGGAACCAGAGATAAAATTGCCAACATACGTTGTATCGTAGAAAAATCAAGAGAGTTCCAGAAAAACATCTACTTCATTGACTACACTAAAGGCTTTGACTGTGTGGATCACAACAAACTCTGGAAAATCCAAGAGATGTGAATACAAGACCACCTGACCTGCCTCCTGAGAAGCTTGTCAAGAAGCAACAGTTAGAACTGGACATGGAACAACAGACTGATTCCAAATTGGGAAAGGAGTACAGCAAGGCTGTATATTGTCACCCTGCTTATTTAATTTATATGCAGAGTACATCATGCAAAACGCCAGGCTGGATGAAACACAAGCTAGAATCAAGGTTGCAAGAGAAATATCAACAACCTCAGATATGCAGATGATACCATTCTAATGGCAGAAAGTGAATAGGAACTAAACAGTCTCTTGGTGTAGGTGAAAGAGAAGAGTGAAAAAGCAGCTTAAAATGCAACATTCAAAAAACAAAGATCATGGCATCAGGTCCCATCACTTCTTGGCAAATAGATGGGGAAAAAGTGGAAATAGTGACAGATTTTATTTTCTAGGGCTCCAAAGTCCCTGTGTATGGTTACTGTAGCCACAAAATTAAAAGACATTTGCTCCTTGGAAGAAAAGCTATGACGAACCTAGACAGCATACTGAAAAGCAGAGACATCACTTTGCTGACGAAGGTCTCTACAGTCAAAGCTATGGTTTTTCCCAGTAGTTAGGTACAGATATGAGCGTTAGATCATAAAGAAGGCTGAGTGCTGAAGAACTGGTGCTTATGAATTGTTGTGTTGGAGAACACTTTTGAGTCCCTTGGACAGCAAGGAGGTCAAACCAGTCAATCTTAAAGGAAATCAATCTTGAATATTTATTGGAAGGACTGATGCTGAAGCTCCAATACATTGACCCATCCGATGCAAAGAACTGACTCATTTGAAAAGACCCTGATGCTGGGAAAGATTGAGGGCAAGAGGAGAAGGGGACGACAGAGGAGGAGATGGCTGTTTGGTCAAGCTCAGGAAGATAGTGAAGGACAGGGCAGCCTGGCCTGTTGCAGTTCCTGGGGTCCCAGAGTCAGAACCGACTTAGTGGCTGAACAACAATATATAGTTCTTACATAGATTTTAATTTGGTTAGTGGCAAAGGTGTTTTGTGGTCAGATTTTTGTCTACTTGGACTTCATCTTTTTAATGCATCAGAATTAAGTCATTTTGACTCCATGTCTTAATAAAATGGCATTGATTTTGTACATTCCCGTCCCCTACCATCCTGATACATTCATGTCCACTGATGCATTTTTTAGTTTGTAATCTATTTTCTTTTTCATCACTTGTGGCATGGAATAATGGATTATATCTCTAACATGTATTCATAATATTGTGGCTGATTTTCACTCATATGCAAAAGGCAATATAAAAGGAGCTAAATAGGGCTGGAAAGCAATACGATGCTGAAAGCAAGTAGTCCAAAGAATTTGTATGTGAGGCTGTTTCATTTATCCCCATCAATTTTCAGTGCAAATAAGAATATGCAATCCAGTTAACTATATCATGAATATTCATGCTGGATTATCTGTATTTAGAATCCAAGGAACTATGAGCATATTTTCACATAATGCTGCATTAACATATATTTGTTTATATAATTTTGGCTTTCTTTGAATAAAAATAAATAAGTGAATACATTACAAGATTGGCAAGATGCGAAGAATGATGGGTCCTTAGCAGAGGGTCTGTTTCTCAAACCTTGTTGATGATCAGAATCATCCTCAAAGCCATTAAGAAGCCCCACTTGTACTGTTGGGGAAGAGCTACAAAATCATAGTGATTTCTCCTTTCTTCTCTAGTCACTTCTTCCCAGGATGTGTAAAATAGCTCCCAATTCCTGATAAAGTGCATAAGCCTCCCTTTTCTCCATTGGTAAAACTGATTTCAGGTTGTCAGAAACTTTCTATCTTTGTTGCATTTATCTTGACCGTTAAGTCACAGTGTCAGAGTTGCATTGTCCCAACACACCATCCACAGACAGCAGGTAAATAGAACATGCAGTAATGAAGAATAAGATTTATAGGACTTCCCTGGTGACTCGGATGGTAAAAGTGTCTGCCTACAATGCAGGAGACCCAGCTTCAATCCCTGGGTCAGGAAGATCCCCTGGAGAAGGAAATGGCAACTCACTCCAGTATTCTTGCCTGGAAAATCCCATGAATGGAGGAGCCTGGTAGGCTACAGTCCACGGGGTCGCAAAGAGTTGGACACAAAACCACCCTTATGGCAGAAAGTGAAGAAGAACAAAAGAGCCTTTTGATGAAAGTGAAAGAGGAGAGTGAAAAAGTTGGCTTAAAGCTCAACATTCAGAAAAGTAAGATCATGGCATCTGGTCTAATCACTTCATGGCAAATAGATGGGGAAACAGTGGAAACAGTGACAGACTTTATTTTTCTGGGCTCCAAAATCACTGCAGATGATGATTGCAGCCATGAAATTAAAAGATGCTTACTCCTTGGAAGGAAAGTTATGACCAACCTAGACAGCATATTAAAAAGCAGAGACATTACTTTGCCAACAAAGTTCCATCTAGTCAAGGCTATGGTTTTTCCAGTGGTCATGTATGGATGTGAGAGTTGGACTATAAAGAAAGTTGAGCACAGAAGAATTGATGCTTTTGAACTGTGGTGCTGGAGAAGACTCTTGAGAGTCCCTTGGACTGCAAGGGGTTCCAACCAGTCCATCCTAAAGGCGATCAGTCCTGGGTGTTCATTGGAAGGACTGATGCTGAAGCTGAAACTCCAGTACTTTGGCTGCCTGATGCGGAGGGCTGACTCATTAGAAAAGACCCTGATGCTGGGAAAGATTGAGGGCTGGAGGAGAAGGGGACGACAGAGGATGAGATGGTTGGATGGCATCACCGACTTGATGGACATGGGTTGGGTGGACTCTAGGAGTTGGTGATGGACAGGGAGGCCTGGCATGCTGAACTTCATGGGGTTGTGAAGAGTTGGACACGACTGAGCAACTGAACTGAACTGAACTGAGTGGCTTCACTTTAACTTTCTTAGAGATTTATATTGGTAATGGATGAACACTATATATTTTACATTTGAAGAAAAAAGTATACTTTCACTTTATATAAGCTATATACTTTTAATTCTATTTAAGAAGTTCTTTGGGTTTCCCAGGTGGTGCTAGTGGTAAAGATACTGCCTGCCAATTCAGGAGATATAAGAGAAGTGGATTCGATCCCTGGTTCTGGAAGATCCCTTGGAAGAGGCCATGGCAACCCACTCCAGTATTCTTGCCTGGAGAATCCCATGGACAGAGGAGCCTAGCAGGCTATAGTCCACAAACCTGCAAAGAGTCAGATACGACTGAAGCGACTTAGCACACAGTCAAGAAACTCTTAACTTACCTTTATAAAGATGTTCCAAGTTACAGAGATAAAATAACTGTCCAGAGGAACTTGTCAGAAAATAATACAGATTAAATATTGAGAAACTTGGAAATCAGGGGGGATCAGCTGACACATTGTATGATTCAGTTGACTGGAAAGATGTATTTCTTGTCTTACAGGTCTTCCTTTTTCATTTCTACTTTTATTTTTGATTGCATTTTCTACGCTTTCTCTTTCACCACATTCAATTTATTCATATAAACTACTAAAAATATTCAAAATATGAAAAGACTCATACTAACTGATTTTAAGACATACTATGCTGCTGCTGCTGCTAAGTCGCTTCAGTTGTGTCTGACTCTGTGCAACCCCATAGACAGCAGGCCACCAGGCTCCCCTGTCCCTGGGATTCTCCAGGCAAGAACACTGGAGTGGGTTTCCATTGCCTTCTCCAATGCATGAAAGTGAAATGTGAAAGTGAAGTCGTTCAGTCGTGTCTGACTCTTAGCGACCCCATGGACTGCAGCCTACCAGGCTCCTCCATCCATGGGATTTTCCAGGCAAGAGTACTGGAGTGGGTTGCCAAGTTATAGTAATCAATATAGTGTGATATTGGTGAGAGTGTATACAAGTAGATCAATAAAACTAAAGAGAGCATCCAGAAATAATCCCTATCCCCCTAAAATGATGATCAATTGATTTTCAACAAAGATGCCACAGTAATGGAGAGACAATAGTCTTTTCAAAAGTGATGCTGGAAAAATTGGCTATCAATATGCAAAAGAGGTAATTTGAAATATATCATAAAACTACTCTAATGTAATAAAACTTTTAGAAGAAAACACAATATCTTAGAGAACAAAAATCATGAAGTGCCTCAAAATTTTTTTGATAAATTTAACTTCAAAATATTAAAAAATTTTCCTTGAAAGATACAGAAAATAAAAGACTACACCATATACTGAGATGAAATATTTGTCATACATATTTGATGAAATATTTGTATTTAGTATACATAAAATCTTTTAAAACTATAAACTCAGAAAAAAAAATGCCACTTAAAGAAAGGACAAAAGTTTTGAAAAAGTCACTTCACCAAAGATGAGATAGATGTCATACAAGCTCATGAGGATCTGTGCAGCATCAATAATCATTGGGGAAATGCAAATTAAAACCAAATTTGCAGATTAATCCTTTATCAGTTGCTTCATTTGCTATTATTTTCTCCCATTCTGAAGGCTGTCTTTTCACCTTACTTATAGTTTCCTTTGCTGTGCAGAAGCAGCTCCTGCAGCTCAATTCCAGAAAAATAAATGACACAATCAAAAAATGGGCCAAAGAACTAAACAGACATTTCTCCAAAGAAGACATAAACATGGCTAACAAACACATAAAAAAATGCTCAACATCCCTCATAATCAGAGAGATGCAAATCAAAACCACAATGAGATACCATTTCACACCAGTCAGAATGGCTGCTATCCAAAAGTCTACATGCAATAAATGCTGGAGAGGATGTGGAGAGAAAGGAACCCTCTTACACTGTTGGTGGGAATGCAAACTAGTACAGCCACTATGGAGAACAGTGTGGAGATTCCTCAAAAAACGGGAAATAGAACTGCCATATGATCCAGCAATCGCACTCCTGGGCATACACACCGAGGAAACCAGAATTGAAAGAGACACATGTACTCCAATGTTCATCGCAGCACTGTTTATAATAGCCAGGACATGGAAGCAACCTAGATGTCCATCTGTAGACGAATGGATAAGAAAGCTTTGGTATATATACACAATGGAGTATTATTCAGCCATTAAAAAGAATACGTTCGAATCAGTTCTAATGAGGTGGATGAAACTGGAGCCTATTATACAGAGTGAAGTAAGCCAGAAAGAAAAACACCAATACAGTATACTAACGCATATATATGGAATTTAGAAAGATGCAAATGATAACCCTGTATATGAGACAGCAAAAGAGACACAGATGTATAGAACAGTCTTTGGGACTCTGTGGGAGAGGGTGAGGGTGGGATGATTTGGGAGAATGGCATTGAAACACGTATGTTGTCATATGTGAAACGAATCACTAGTTCAGGGTCGAAGCATGTTATAGGATGCTCGGGGCTGGCATGCGGGGATGACCCAGAAAGAGGATAAAGGGAGGAGGGAGGTGGGAGGGGGGTTCAGGAGGGGGAACTTATGTAAACCCGGGGCGAATTCATGTCAATGTATGGCAAAACCAACCAATATAATATTGTAAAATAATTTGCCTCCAATGAAAAATAAATTAATTACCAAAAATAAATAAATAAATAAAATATGTATTAGTCACCAAAAAATAAAAAAACCAAAATTTGCTACATATCTACTGGACCAGTGAAAATTAAAAACAGAAAAACAAACAATACAAATGCTGGTGAAGGTGAAGAGTGACTGGAACTCTTGTTCATCACTGGTAGGAATGCAAAGGGATACAGATACTTTGGGAAAACAATTGGGCTTTTTACAAAGTTAAACATACACTTCCCAGATAATCCTGCAATACCACTAACAGCTGTTTTTGAAAGAGAAGAAAACATACAACTACACAAACATCTACACGAGAACGTTTGTTGTATCTTTATTCATAACGTCTAAAACTGGAAATAACCCAAGTGTCCATCAATAAAGGAAAAGCTGAACAAATCATTACATATCTGTGTGAAGGAATACTGTTCAAAAACTAAAGAGAACGAACTGTCACTAAACCCAATAATACTAACAAGCTTCCAAAGCATTATGGTAGGTGAAAGAAATTAGAATAAAAAAGTTTCATATTTTATTTGTGTAACATCTGAAAAAAGTAAAAGAGGTTAAATCAGATCACTAGTTTCTCAGAAGTGGGGGTAAAGCAGAGGATTGACAACCAAGCATTATGTGAGGATTTTGGAGGGAGAGTGGAAATATAATACATTTGATTGTTGTGGCAGTTAGATTATTATACACATTTGTCAAAACTAATTGGATACTACATCAAGAAAGGTGAATTTTAGTAAAATCTAATGTATGGTATAGCGAGCAGCGAGCCGCCAAGAGGAAATACCCAATATCCAAGGCCAGGAGCAGTGGCCGTGAGGAGGTACCCCATGTCCAAGGTAAGGAGCACGAGCAGTGGCTGTGCTTTGATGGAGCAGCCATGAAAAGATACCCCATGTCCAAGGTAAGAGAAACCCCAGTAAGACAGTAGGTGGTGAGAGAGGGCATCAGAAGGCAGACAGACTGAAACCACAATCATAGAAAACTAGACAGTACGTGGATGCAGTCTCAAAAATGACAGAATAATCTCTGTTCATTTCCAAGGCAAACCATTCAATATCACGGTAATCCAACCAGTAACGTTGCCCAACCAGTAACGCTGACGAAGCTGAAGTTGAATGGTTCTATGAAGACCTACAAAGCCTTGTAGAACTAACACCAAAAAAAGATGTCCTTTTCATTATAGAGGACTGGAATGCAAAAGTAGGAAGTCAAGAAACACCTGGAGCACAGAAAATTTGGCCTTGGAGTACATAATGAAGCAGGGCAAAGGCTAATAGAGTTTTGTCAAGAGAACGCACTGGTCATAGCAAATGCCCTCTTCCAACAACACAAGAGAAGGCCTTACACATGGACATCACCAGATGGTCAACATTGAAATCAGATTGATTTTATTCTTGGCAGCCAAAGATGGAGAAGCTCTATACAGTCAGCAAAAAAAAGACCAGGAGCCGACTGTGGCTCAGATCATGAACTCCTTATTGCAAAATTCAGACTTAAATTTAAGAAAGTGGGGAAAACCACCAGACCACTCAGGTATGACCTAAATCAAATCCCTTACGATTGTGCAGTGGAAGTGAGAAATAGATTTAAGGGACTAGATCTGATAGAGTGCGAGATGAACTATGGACGGAGGTTCGTGACATTGTACAGGAGATAGGGACCAAGAACATCCCCATGGAAAAGAAATGCAAAAAAGCAAAATGGCTGTCTGAGGAGGCCTTGCAAATAGCTGTGGAAAGAAGAGAAGCAAAAAGCAAAGGAGAAAAGGAAAGATATAAGTATCTGAATGCAGAGTTCCAAAGAATAGCAAGGAGAGATAAGAAAGCCTTCCTCAGTGATCAGTGCAAAGAAATAGAGGAAAATAATAGAATGGGAAAGAGTAGAGATCTCTTCAAGAAAATTAGAGATACCAAGGGAATTTTTCATGCAAAGATGGGCTCAATAAAGGGCAGAAATGGTATGGACCTAACAGAAGTAGAAGATATTAAGAAAATGTGGCAAGAATACACAGAAGAACTCTACAAAAAATATCTTCACGCACCAGATAATCACGATGGTGTGATCAATTACCTAGAGTCAGACATCCTGGAAAGTGAAGTCAAGTGGGTCTTAGGAAGTATCACTACAAACAAAGTTAGTGGAGGTGATGAAATTCCAGTAGAGCTATTTCAAATCCTAAAGATGATGCTGTAAAAGTGCTGCACTCAATATGCCAGCAAATTTGGAAAACTCAGGAGTGGGCCACAGGACTGGAAAAGGTCAGTTTTCATTCCGATCCCAAAGAAAGGAAATGCCAAAGAATGTTCAAACTACTGAATAATTGAACTCATCTCACATGCTAGCAAAGTAATGCTCAAAATTCTCCAAGCCAGGCTTCAGCAATACGTGAACTGTGAACTTCCAGATGTTCAAGCTGGTTTTAGAAAAAGCAGAGGAACCAGAGATCAAATTGCCAACATCTGCTGGATCATCGAAAAAGCAAGAAAGTTCCAGAAAAGCATCTATTTCTGCTTTATTGACTATACCAAAGCCTATGTGACTGTGTGGATCACAATAAACTGTAGAAAATTCTGAAAGAGATGGGAATACCAGACCATCTGACCTGCCTCTTGAGAAATCTTTATGTAGGTCAGGAAGCAACAGTTAGAACTGTACATGGAACAACAGACTGGTTCCAAATAGGAAAAGGAGTACACCAAAGCTGTATATTGTCACCCTGCTTATATAACTTATATGCAAAGTACATTATGAAAAATGCTGGACTCGATGAAGCACAAGCTGGAATCAGGATTTCTGGGAGAAATATCAATAACCTCAGATATGCAGATGACACCACGCTTATGGCAGAAAGTGAAGAACTAAAGAGCCTCTTGATGAAAGTGAAAAAGGAGAGTGAAAAAGTTGGTTAAAAGCTCAACATTCAGAAAACAGTCACATAAACTTTGGCATAGTCAATAAAGCAGAAATAGATGTTTTTCTGCTTGTGGTTTAAAACTCACATTCGGAAAGCAAAGATCATGGCATTCAGTCCTATTCAGTTCAGTTCAGTTGCTCAGTCGTATCCGACTCTTTGCGACTCCATGAATCATAGCACGCCAGGCCTCCCTGTCCATTACCAACTCCCAGAGTTCACTCAAACTCATGTCCACAGAGTCGGTGATGCCATCCAGCCATCTCATTCTCTGTCGTCCCCGTCTCCTCCCGCCCCCAATCCCTCCCAGCATCAGAGTCTTTTCCAGTGAGTCAACTTGTCTCATGAGGTGGCCAAAGTATTGGAGTTTCAGATTTAGCATCAGTCCTTCCAAGAACACCCAGGATTGATCTCCTTTAGAATGGACTTGTTGGATCTCCTTGCAGTCCAAGGGACTCTCAAGAGTCTTCTCCAGCACCACAGTTCAAAAGCATCAATTCTTCGGCGCTCAGCTTTCTTCATAGTCCGACTCTCACATCCATACATGACCACAGTAAAAACCATAGCCTTGACTAGATGGACCTTGGTTGGCAAAGTAATGTCTCTGCTTTTTAATATGCTGTCTAGGTTGGTCATAACTTTCCTTCCAAGGAGTAAGCGTCTTTTAATTTCATGGCTGCAATCAGCATCTGCAGTGATTTTGGAGCCCAAAAAATAAAGTCTGACACTGTTTCCATTGTTTCCCCATCTATTTCCCATGAAGTGATGGGACCAGATGCCATGATCTTTGTTTTCTGAATGTTGAGCTTCAAGCCAACCTTTTCACTCTCCTCTTTCACTTTCATCAAGAGGCCTTTGAGTTCCTCTTCACTTTCTGCCATAAGGGTGGTGTTATCTGCATATCTGAGGTTATTGATATTTCTCCTGGCAATCTTGATTCCAGCTTGTGCTTCTTCCAGCCCAGCGTTCCTCATGATGTACTCTGCATATGTTAAATAAGCAGGGTGACAATATGCAAACTTGACGTACTCCTTTTCCTTTTTGGAACCAGTCTGTTGTTCCATGTCTAGTTCTGACTGTTTCTTCCTGACCTGAATACAGGTTTCTACTTCATGGCAAATAGATGGGGAAACAGTAGAAACAGTGGCTGACTCTAGTTATTTGAGTTCCAAAATCACTGCAGGTGGTGACTGCAACCATGAAATGAAAGATGCTTGCTCCTTGGAAGGAAAGTTATGACCAACTTAGACAGCATATTAAAAAGTAGAGATATTATTTTGTCAACAAAGGTCCATCTAGTCAAAGCTATGGTTTTTCCAGTAGTCATGTATGGATGTGAGAGTTGGACTGTAAAGAAAGTTGAGCGCCGAAGAATTTATGCTTTTGAACGGTGGTGTTTTAGAAGACTCTTGAGAGTCCTTTGGACTACAAGGAGATCCAACCAGTCCATTCTAAAGGAGATCAGTCCTGGGTGTTCATTGGAGGGACTGATGTTGAAGCTGAAGCTCCAATACTTTGGCCACCTGATGTGAAAAGCTGATTCATTTGAAAAGACCCTGATGCTTGGATAGATTGAGGGCAGGAGGAGAAGGGGATGACAGAGGATGAGATGGTTGGATGGCATCACTGACTCAATGGACATGAGTTTGATTAAAATCTGCGAGTTGGTGATGGACAGCGAGGCTTGGGATGCTGCGGTCCATGGGGTCACAAAGGGTCAGACATGACTGATCGAGTGAACTAACTGAACTGAATGTATGTAAATTCTATCTTGGTAAACCTCAGTTAAAAAAAGCAGAATGATGACTCAGAGAAGTGAAAAATATGCATCATTGTGGAACTAAATTCATCACAGACACAATTTTAAACTTCTGTGTAACACTATGTGTTCAAAGAATTGACCATCAAGAATATGACCCTGCAGCCTGGTTAGGAATTGGAGTGCAGTGGTATAGCACAAGATCTAGTCTTGAAGGAAATTCATCTGGAAGACTGTGGTGAGACTAGAGGGGCTGGCTTGCACTCTAGAATAATTTATGGATAGGTAGGAAGCTCAACAATTCGTGTTCCTGGTGCTCACCCTCTCAGATCTGCTATTTCACTGATCTGCTCGCTATCCCATATTAAAATAGGAATAGTAATGAGTGCAGGGAATTTGAATCAACATCCTGGTTGTTACATATTTGTTGTATAAATTGAAGCTGAGTCCTTTACCATTTTTAAGACTAGAGATTTTTTATCTATAGAATTAAGGTACTAAAATCCACCTCATGGAGTTATCTAATAGGTAAAATAATGCACCTGGAAACATTTCATAAACTACATGTGCTTGCCTACTCAGTCGTGTCCAACTCTTTGCAACCCCATGGACTGTAGCCTGTTACACCCCTCTGTCTGTGGGGTTATCCTGGCAAGAATACTGGAGTGGGCTGCCGTTTCCTCCTCCAGGGGATCTTTCCAACTCAGGAATCAGACCTGCGTCTCCTGTGGCTCCTGCACTGGCAGGCAGATTCTTTGCGACTTGAGCAACCTGGGAAGCCGTAAACCACACAGCCTTATTTAAATATCATTAGTAGTAGTAGTCAGAAGTTTACCCTCACTGAGTCCTGGATTCATTCTGCTATATTCTTTTTTAGTAACAATCAGATTATTGTACAAGTTTTCAATAGTTTTAAGATGATGAAAAGAATCTGATGGAAAACAAAAATGAGTCAAGGGATGGGGAAGAAGCACTCAGAAGAAAGGTCAAAGTGGTGGGAGAGAGTTAAACTGAAAGAAGAGTATGATTGGAATTGATTCTCATTGTTTTCTTGTGGAGAATGGAGGTCAGTTGCTAGTCATCACTGAGTCATAAACAAAACAGAACAGGCACACATTGACAAATCATAGAAAATACAATAGAGTTAAGTAAGCATGAAAGCTTCTTGAATATAATGGCAATTACATACTGAAACAGCCTTCAAGAGGAAGCTCTACTCTCCTGGAAATCATCAGTAAAATCATCTAGAATTCATATACACACTGAGTAGGGGGGTCAGGTCAATTGGTGAGGTGGCATCTACCTGTCTGTTTTGACAGTGAGCACAGATATATTCCTTCACAAAGGAGAATTATGCAGAGCTGTCTGAGAGCTCAAGTGTGGCCCCATTGTCAAGGTTATTTCTCCTGGTTGGTCTATGGACTACTTTAATCAGAATTATTACCTTCGTGTTAACAATAGCAGATTTCTTGATGCCACCACACCAACAACACCTAGATTCTCTGAGAGTTGGACACAAAGTTTAAATTTAATAAGTTCTGAAAGTGATTCAGATGCACAATAAAGATTGAGAACTGCTGTTTTAAACATATAACCTAATAATCTGAGTCACTGCAAAATTATGTTAAACTTGAATAGTATTTCCTAGATGTCACCTGAGTTCTCTAGCTTCTACCCGGTTTAGTAAATCTCCATAATGATTTAATTGGTATTTAATACTTTCATACATTTCTAAGAAATTAATGCTTTGCTTATTTACCATTTGGCTCTTTAATGGTCCAGCTGTGAGGGAACAAGCAAATAAGTAACCTCTCCCCAGCCTCCACCAGCTGGCCCACTCTCTTTTCTATACATATCACATCTGGTTGACTCTTCTAAAGGCAGTTGGGAGAAGAGTATTGGTAAAAATAAATATTTAATAACTACCTGAAAACTTATTAAAAGGACATGCAGTTTTTTTCCTTAATTAATAATAGAGGAGGAGATACAGGAATTTTATGGCAGTGAAATATTCTGCATGGTACTATAATGGTGGATATAAAACATCATACATTTGTCAAAACCCATAGAATGTACTACACAAAGTGTGAGTACTAACTAAAACTATGAATACTAGTTGATAACAAGGTATCAATGTTTGCTTATTAATTGTTAAGTAGGATGATAGAACTAAGAAAATATAGAGGGGAGAGGACACATTCTCCCCTCTCTTACAGATCCAAGAAGAGTTGATTTTTCAGTCTGTTCAATTTTGGCCTTGCTATTAGGATGAAGAGGCCACTTTTCAGTTCCTTACACATGAATCTGGAAACCAGAAGTTTGAGTTGCATAGTTTTGCTAATGTAATTTTAAGAATCTAAGCTGCGAAAATAATTGAAATTAAAAATTAGCAGATCTATGAGTTTATGACAAACAAGACTCTTATTTTTAAATTAACCATAATGCTTAAAACTTTTCTCTGCATTAATAATTTTTTTCTTTCATATTGAAAAGTCAAAAAGCAAAATAAAATTGGGTTGAAATGAATATCTCAGGCTTAAATAAATTTGTATTCCTAGACGAAGTAAAGCATAAGTCAAAACAAATGAGGTCATTCTCTTCTCTGAGTCTTATGAGAAAATAAAACTTGGTAAGCTTTTGCTTCCAATTGAATATATTTGGGAAAAGGAGACCAATGAAAATGCTTGTTGGAAGGCGTGATAGAAACATTGAGCTCTGGTGACAGACCAGTGCTGCTGTTACATTCTGTCCATTGGACTGATGCTCTAAAATTCATCCTGTAGCGTTTAGGCTCAGGTTGTTTCTGAGTTTCCCCAATTCTTTGGGCCATGTTAGTTGTTTTCATATTCTATCCTTGCACTCACTCATAGTGTCTGCTTCTGAGCCGGTCTCCTCCAAATCCCTGCCCTCATGGAGCTTATTTTCTGGTGAGGACAGATTGACATAATATAAAATCAAAGTGGAGAAGAAATACAGATTATATAATACATTCACATGATGGTAAAGGCAATGGAATAAAAGCCAAGGAAAAGGGATAGGCAGTGTGCATGAGGGGGGCATTCAACTTTGAAACGGGACAAGAAATACCTCATTTACATGTGATATTTGAGAAATGACTGGAAGAATATGAGGAAACAAGCCCTGTGGATCTATGTGGGGAGAGAATTCCAGATGGAGCAAAGATCAGATGCAAACGCCTGGAGACCATGGTGCAATGGGTGTGTTCCAGAAAGAGCCGGAGTGGAGTCAGCCAAGGGCAGAGTGGTAGGTGAGGTGAGAAAGATGTTAGGGGAGGTTCAGTGAGCAAGCAGGCAGTTTGCAGCAGAGTTTATCAACAGGTAAGGATTATAACCAAATCTGAAAACGTTATAACTAGAGAAGGAAAACATATGGTATTTATTACACACTTCCAGATAAAAGAAATATTTGTGGGCACACCTTTTCCTACTGAATCTTGAGTATGGGTACTTAGTCCGACACATCTTAATTCCTATAACAATTGTGATACTTACAGAGAATAAGCACTCAGTGGATATTCTGTTGAATACATGAATAAACTGATTGAATGAAATTTAAATAAATAAATACTCAAATAAACTGTCTTAAGTGGAGTAGAACTTAGTTGGCTTTCTTGGTCGAGAATCCCAAAATCTGAGTTGGTTTCTGACACTGCAGGAGCACCAGGGCCTGATTTGTCTCCCTCTCCTAGCAGCTCTGCTTGGTAGGAGCTGTGTCAGCTTCATTCTCAGGCTTCATGTGTGAAATGACACTAGGGGTAGCATCAGTGTATGTGCTTTTGGATTCAAGACAACAGGAAAAAATTGATAAGAGAGAAAAGTTGAGACAGAGGGAAGAAGCTGAGTCTATCCTTCAATTAGGAGAGTCTTGGGACTGGTTCCTATCAGCCCAAATTGGATGAACTAGTAGAGCCAAGGAGAAGGAATATGATAATCAACTAAGCGGGCAGAGCCCACTTCTAGAGCTAGTTGCCCGAGGAAATTCAATTCATATTTTATGACAAGAAAGAAAAGATACGGACCAATAAAATGGCAGCGGATGTTCACTTGAAAGAGGAATTTGTACTGCCTTAAATCAGTAGATTTTATTTTATGTTTCCTGGGCAAGTTCAGATTCTATAAGATCATAAAAGACATACTAGCCTTTCAAGCTAATTCTAACATGAACTCTGTTCATATACCAGCATGTTCTAGTGGTTAGCAAAAAGTGGTTATCATTAATGTCATAGTAATATGTATAATGATAAGTTTAAAATAATACATAAAATGCTTTAATTTCAGGAGCAAGTAAATAATCAATTAAAGAATTTAGTTGTTGAGGCTTGACTGTATTCTTATCTCCTTTGCATTCATCCACACATTTTAAGTTATAAGCTTTTGAGCCTCTGCAAAATGTTTAATTAAAATCTTAATTTATTATTAAGATCTTGTGAGGATGGACTATGCCCTATGTATTAGTTTTCTATGGTTGCATAAAAGTTATCCCCAAACAGTTGATTGAATAACATTTATTATCTCACAGTATCTGGCTTTGTTGTGAGTCTCTGGGTTAGCTCAGGTTTTCTCATGGCTCAGAGTTTCTCATGAGGCTGCAATTTCCAAAGTACCAGCTGGGGCTACAGTCACTGGTTACATCCAACCTCAGTTGTGGGAAGATTTGCATCCAAACTTGTTCCCAGGGCCGTTGCCAGACCGCATGTAATCACTGACTGACCACACACATCAGTTTCTTGCCAAGTGGGCCTTCCTATGAGGCAGCTTGCATCATGGCAGCAGGCTTCCCCACAGTGAGGACTCTGAGGAAAAGGGAGCAAGACACGATGCCCAAGATGGAAGCTAGAGTCTCTGTAATTTAATCTTGGGAGTGACAACCCATGGTTTCTTCACTATTTTGTGAGAAGAAAGCTGCCAGGTACACCTTATATTTGAGAGAAAGGGATACAGACACCAGGAAGCAGGAATCACCTGCGACTGACTTAAGGTTGCCTGCCATATTCTGGACATCTCATCTATTTAAAAAGTAGTGAACCGAGGAGGGTATCAATAAATACTTGTAAATTGACAGGGGCCCCTTTAAAATTAATTATATTTCTGTAAAGAAATACAATGATTTATCAGAGTGTAACCTAATAATCTAATTTTAGAAAAGTCATTTTTATCTTCAGAAAGCTTTTGTATTATTTAGTATATAAGTGGCATTAACCTATTTTGACAGGCCTTCAAAGGGTTAAATATAATTTGGATATGATAAGCAATATTAGTGATACTTCATTTTAGCAAGATTATGCCCATAGGTTTTTGTTCTTCCTAACTGAGTACTCTCATGTGAAATGCTTTAGTACATTTGTTCTTGTCTTAGGTTAACTTCATCCTTAATTTTTTTTTTTACATTTGTAAAGCATATACAAATATTATTTGCATTTACTTTGAGTCTCTAGAATTTCTGTAAAATAGACTCTGAATTTTTATTTAAAATTAGAAGTATAATCTATAGAGAAAAATGGCCCAATGTTTACAAGATTAGATCTAGCCTATGAGTTTATTTTCAAACCATATATTTCTCAATTTGCTGGATAATAAAAAAGGTCATAAGACAGAAATATTTCTGTCTTTTTCTGATTTGTTTTCCTGCCTCAACATTCACTTTCTAAGAAGAATGATTGAAAAGAAAGGATTGAGAAGTTGATAAATCCTGATTTTAATACCTACTAAATGTGCTGCTGCACGGTAACTCTGAAGCCCTGTATGTAAATCAGAAATAGGCATGCTCACATAATAGTAAAGCCTGAAATAGATGAGGCATATGAGGCGCTTTGCAAATTGCAAAGTAATATAGAAATAGAGTTTATAACCACCAGGTAACTGAAAAGGCACAAAAACGTAGAAGAGCAATGTTCTCTAATGCCTTGATAGTTGTTTAATAAATTAGGAGTTCTGGATTGTAATAATACCTATTTTCATCATTTATTAAATGCTTTCTCTGGATCAACTTTTGTGACAAATGGAATATAAAGATGAAAAACACACAAACCTTTCCTTCAAAGTTTATGGATAAAAATTGCAACACAACATGACGTTTAATAAAATTGAGAAAAGTTTCAAAGATCTAACATCAGATCATCTCATTAAGTCTTTAGTTAATAGTTATAGCTAAATCTTGTCAGAGGCAAATGTCTCTTCTCCAAATAAATTCTGAAGGTAATGGTTAGAGAAAGAATATCTTTAGATTGCATCACTCCACAAGCTTCATTTCAGAATGTAATACTCTTTTTCAGATGCAGCAGTAATTTTACTTGAAAGTCCTGGGGAATTTTTTATAATTATTTATGGTAATAAATATAGATATTTACGATGCTGACATTTTCAGTTCAGTTCAGTCACTCAGTCGTGTCCAACTCTTTGCGACCCCATAAACCACAGCATGCCAGGCCTCCCTGTCCATCACCAACTCCCGGAGTTCACTCAAACTCATGTCCATTGAGTCGGTGATGCCATCCAACCATCTCATTCTCTGTCGTTCCCATCTCCACCCACCCCCAATCCCTGCTAGCATCAGACTCTTTTCCAGTGAGTCAACTCGTCGCATGAGGTGGCCAAAGTATTGCAGTTTCAGCATCAGTCCTTCCAATGAACACCCAGGACTGAGACTCAGTAATTAATAAAGAATATTATTTCCTCTTAATTGTGATAATAAATGATAGTGTTTTGTCATTCATTAAACACCAAACTTTTGCAGTTGTCTGAATGGATGCTTCCTCCAGGAGAAAATAAGTTAACCACCTACTTAAACAATAATGATATATCCATTGTAACAGTTGACATTTATATCAATCTATATCAGTTAGCTTTGGCTGGATAACAAATAACCCAGTAAATCAAAGCAGTTTATGTTAACAAATGTCTATTTATTTCTTATGTTGCATGGAGCTTGTAATTTGTCTATTGTCTCTGTTATAGGTCTATGGCTTTAACTGAAGGTCTAATCCACTTGATATTTTATTCTGTGATCCAGGCTGAAGGAACAGGTTCTATCAGAGATACTCTATTCTTGGGGCACAGGACAAAAGCACAAGACTGACCAAGCTGAACTAGTCCATTTGCATTAAAGCTTAGGCTAATTTGTGGCATCCATGCAAAAACTAATCAAAGTAAATCACAAGACAAATCTTCCACCACTGGGGTGGGAAAGAAGGAAATATTTTCACAAAATTAAAATCTATAGCAAAAGTCTATGAGTAGATGTAGTAGAAATTATGTCCTCATTTTAAAGATGTACAAACTGAAGTATACAACCTAAGGGTCAGTATGACTTAGTAGTTGAGAACAACTACTGAATGTTGAGTCAGACAGATCTGAAGCTGATTCCTGACTCTGCCACTTGCTAGCTTTGTGGTCTTTGGTGTGTATGCATCCTAACTTGCTCCAGTCTTGTCTGAGTCTGTGCAACCCTATGAAGTATAGCCCATCTGGCTCCTCTGTTCATGGGATTCTCCAGGCAAGAATACTGGAGTGGGAGGCCATGTCCTGCTGCAGGGGATCTTCTGACCCAGGGATTGAATCAGCATTTCTTAAGTCTCCTGCATTGGCAGGCGGGTTCTTTACCACTCGTGTCACCTGGGAAACCCCTTGGTCTTTGGCAATGATCTCTTTATCTGTCTCCCCAGTGGCTCAGACAGTAAAGAATCTACCTGCAATGCAGGAGACTTGGGTTCGATCCTTGGGTCAGGAAGATCCCCTGGAGAAGGAAATGCAACCCACTCCAGTATTCCTGCCTGGAGAATTCCATGGACAGAGGAGCCTGGTGCACCACAGTCCATGGGGCTGCAAAGAGTCAAAATCGAATGAGCAACTTGCACTTTTACTTCTTTCTTTATCTGTAAAATGGTGGGGATAATCCATATTACAGGATATTTACTAATATTTAATCAAATAAAAAGCATGAAGAAACTAGCACAGTGTCTAGAAGATACCAATCACTCCTTACATGTCACCATTATTTTCACTGAAATAGATTTCCTAAGTCACTCCGTGAGTGAGAAGAGCTGTAATGGAACTCAGAATTGGTGCTCCAGTCTTGTGTTCTTTCAGAATATTTATTTGTCAGCATGTTAAATAGTCCTTCCAGGATAATAGTTAACTAATAAGTCAATCCAATTGGTACTACATGGAGATTTCAAAAATATTATACAGAATGGTTCCAAGGAAGTATGAAAAGTTTGAACTGGGGTATATCTGTAATATTATTTCATAAAATATGAATAAATAAGAGCATTGTGTTAATAGATTTTTAATAATGTAATTGTGTACCTTGCAATATCATATACATCAATGCTGTATACTGTCATCCTGCTTATTTAACTTATATGCAGGGTACCTCACGAGAAACACTGGGCTGGATGAAGCACAAGCTGAAATCAAGATTGCTGGGAGAAATATCAATAACCTCAGATATACAGATGACACCACCCTTATGGCAGAAAGCGAAGAACTAAAGTCTCTTGATGAAAGTGAAAGAGGAGAGTGAAAAAGTGGGGTTAAAGCTCAACATTCAGAAAAGTAAGATCATGGCATCTGGTCCCATCACTTCATGGCAAATAGATGGGGAAACAATGGAAACAGTGACAGACTTTATTTTGGGGGGCTCCAAACTCACTGCAGATAGTGAAATTAAAAGACACTTACTCCTTGGAAAAAAAGTTATGACCAACCTAGACAACATATTAAAAAGCAGAGACATTACTTTGCCAACAAAGGTCCGTCTAGTCAAAGCTATGGTTTTCCCAGTAGTCACGTATGGATGTGAGAGCTGGACTGTAAAGAAAGCTGAGCACTGAAGAACTGATGCTTTTGAACTGTGGTGTTGGAGAAGACTCTTGAGAGTCCCTTGGACTGCAAGGAGATCCAACCAGTCCATCCTAAAAAAAATCAGTCCTGAATGTTCTTTGGAAGGAAACTCCAATACTTTGGCCACCTGACACAAAGAAGTGACTCACTTGAAAAGATCCTGATGCTGGGAAAATTTGAAGGCAGGAGGAGAAGGGGACAACAGAGGATGCGATGGTTGGATGGCATCACCAACTCAATGGATAAGAATTTGAGGAAACTCCGGGAATTGGTGATGGACAGGGAGGCCTGGAGTGCTGCAATCCATTGGGTTGCAAAGAGTCGGACATGACTGAGTGAATGAACTGAGCTGAAATGAACTGCAATATCATGAAGCACTTGGTAAAATTTCCATATTGATTTTTAATAATTATTTTAAAATAAATATCATTTGATAGTGTTTCTCTCTTACTAACCCGTGGGCCTTTTGTCAACATTTTAGTCAAGTCTTCTGAGACTTGAGTTAGCATATGAGATATTTTTTAAATTTAAATATCAAATACATTGGTTCTTTACCTTGACTTTCATTAAGTAAATGTGATCTTTTAAAAGGTGTTTTCAAATAACCTTGTCATGTTCCTCATGACAATAATTTTACAATATGAATTATATAAATCAATTACTCTGTGTCAAATTGTCCTTTTTATATGGAACTGTAGATAAAAACACTGCTACAGGCAAATCTAATAGAACAAGAGCTAACAAGGGCATAATTAATACAAACCCAACAAATTGTTAGAAAATCTCATATGGATAGTGCTTACTAAGACTAAAGAACTTTACCATGCTATAAACTTATTTTGAAAACTAATTTTCTTTCTGATTTATGATGAAAATATAGAATGCCAAAGGAATCAAGAATAACATAATGTAGAAACTTTTATTTTTCAGTTAAATGGAACTAATTCACTAATGTGATAATAGCTTAGAAGTTTCTTTCCCTGCATTCTCAACATCAAAATGCAAGTACTCGGGTGAACAATTAAATTTGAGACCCACTTTGGACAAGCTGCTGTAGAGAACTAGAAGAAAATGAAAAGCATCACTTGGCTTTGCTTCATGTGAGACAATCAATGATCAAACAAGCCACTTAAAAACAAAACAATCAAACAACAACAACAAAAGACAATATAAAAAATGGATAAATCTATTGCTTCTTATAAAAAAGAGTTCATACTACAGTCAGAATGAGCTAAAAGATATTTATTTTAGGCCACCTGCTTAGCTCACTGGCTCCTTATATAAGGATATTCTGTGCAACATGAATATTTTTAAAAAATAATTTCTTATAACACCAAAGAATTCAGTGTCAGAACAACCAGATGCTGAAATTAGGAATTCTAAAGCAACTCTACTAAGAATCTTCCTTAGCATCATTTCAATTTTATGAGAAGTAGAAATACTTGGCAAATGGAATTTAATGACAAAAAATTATACAAACCACACTTTAAGAGAATTGGGAACCAAACTGGTTGAGCTGAATCTTCTCTGAGGTTCCTTGAAGCATAAAATAGAGTAAGTCTATGATAGAATGGACTCAATTGCATATAGGTAGTATTGCTTTGCATTTTGGATTATGGAAAATAATATTTATCAGACAAGCTGAGAACAGAAGCAGCAGTGCTGCTAGAATCATAGAGAATTCATAAACTGGTTACTCTTGCATAATATAGTTAAACTTGATCACAAGAAGATGTCATAGAAAATGCTATGAAAGAAGAAAACTAAACACTTGAAGTCTTAACCTATCTTTTGATTGGAGTCTGGGAACCAGTCCTGTACCATACCTAAAAACCCAAGATACCTCATGAAAATATGAAGTCAAGCATCAAAGTAGGTTGGCATTCAGGTGGTAAATTGTGCAACTCAATTAATGTACTCAATAGTTTTTACAAAATGTATGTAATTCCAAGCAAAACTGAGCAAAAACACCATGAGTTTCATTTTCAGGAAATTCAGAAGAACAAATAAGAAATTGGCCCATGTAGATAAAATTTAATTTTGTGAGATTTTATCTTTGAGACTCGTCCAAAACACCATTTTTCATAATCTATTCTGAAATGAAAATACTTAGGTTATTTTGGTAAGATTATCGATTAAATAATATTTCTCTACAATTATTATAATGTTGCACTTCACAAATTATAAATCTATTGGTTTCCTAGATGGATAGTCTTCCTTAGTAAAACCTGGAGCCTGCTTGCTTCTCTCTTTAGTTCCTGACACCATTCCATAACAATTCCCATCTTTTCAAACTTCTTACTTGATACTTTTTCTCTTGTAGAAAAAGACTTGTCCTTCCATGTCATAAAAGAAGTAGAATCAATCAGATTAATAGTCTCAACTGACCACCTTTGTAATTTTACCTCTTTCTGTCCAGCTTCAAATGAAGTGGATTCCCGTTTTTCCAAAACCAACCCACGTGTTTGCGTTTTGAACCCATTTCTTCTCCTATCTTTGCAAATTTCAATCCTGTCTCCATTTAGTTGATCAATATTCCTTCATACTCTCTTCAAGCTCTTTTTTCACTTTCTTCCTACCACCTCCTGCCCCTCAGATTATAAGCATAAACTAAGTAACAAAAGCAAATCAAAACCAAACTCAGCCAAACAAATGGAAACCTTTCTAATGACCTCCCAAAATTGCAAACCCAATTGATTTTTTTCTTTTTGCCTTTAACTTACTGCACTTCTTGGCTATTAGACTCTTTTGACATTTTCTAAAGCCTTGTCATTTTCATACAACTTCCTTTTGGTTTTCTTCACAACTTCTGGCCCCTGCTATTTATTTCTTCTAAGATTTTATTTTTCTCTGTCTATACTGAAAATTAGAGTTTCCTTACATTCTGTCCTAAGTCTACCAGAATTCTCATATACATGTCACCACGAGGGAACCTCTACTTGCATATCATTTTATCCATACATTTATGTTCTGTCACAAATTCCTAAAACATAGAAGTTAAGATCATGAATTTGGGAGTCAGATAAATTATGAACTAAGTTCTACCTCTTTTTACATATAGATTTCTGAACTCTACCTCTCTGCCTGGTTGAGATGGATGTTCCAGCTCTGGGTCTGATTTTATCCTCTGCCTTCTGATTAGTATTGGGGTTATGCTTATGTCTTCTGCCAATCCCATTGGACTATGAGAGTATGCATGGTAGTGAGAACTTCATCAGTGTGTCTCTTATAAATGGCACAGTAACTAGAACATCTGTGGAGTTGACAGTTGTGGGAACCTGCCGTCAATTGAGTCTCTAAGTTTGAGTTGAGTAATATCAATACTTCTCTGACTCTAACCTCACTCTCAGTTCAGTCAGTTCAGTCGCTCAGTCATGTCCAACTCTTTGCAACCCCATGAATCGCAGCACGCCAGGCCTCCCTGTCCGTCACCAACTCTCGGAGTTCACTCAAACTCATGTCCATCGAGTTGGTGATGCAATCCAGCCATCTCGTCCTCTGTCATCCCCTTCTCCTCCCACCCCCAATCCCTCCCAGCATCAGAGTCTTTTCCAGGGAGTAAACTCGTTGCATGAGGTGGCCAAAGTATTGGAGTTTCAGCTTTAGCATCAGTCCCTCCAATGAACACCCAGGACAGGTCTCCTTTAGAATGGACTGGTTGGATCTCCTTGCAGTACAGGGACTCTCAAGAGTCTTCTCCAGCACCACAGTTCAAAAGCATCAATTCTTCGGCAATCAGCTTTCTTCACAGTCCAACTCTCACATCCATACATGACTACGGGAAAAACCATAGCCTTGACTAGACGGACCTTGGTTGGCAAAATAATGTCTCTGCTTTTTAATATACTATCAAGGTTGGTCATAACTTTCCTTCCAAGGAGTAAATGTCTTTTAATTTCCTGGCTGCAATCAGCATCTGCAGTGATTTTGGAGCCCAAAAAAATAAAGTCTGACACTGTTTCCCCATCTATTTCCCATGAAGTGATGGGACCAGATGCCATGATCTTTGTTTTCTGAATGTTGAGCTTCAAGCCAACCTTTTCACTCTCCTCTTTCACTTTCATTAAGAGGCTTTTTAGTTCCTCTTCACTTTCTGCCATAAGGGTGGTGTCATCTGCATATCTGAGGTTATTGATATTTCTCCCGGCAATCTTGATTCCAACTTGTGTTTCTTCCAGCCCAGCGTTCCTCATGATGTACTCTGCATATAAGTTAAAAAAGCAGGGTGACAATACACAGCCTTGACGTACTCCTTTTCCTATTTTGAACCAGTCTGCTGTTCCCACTCTAGTGGTTATCAAAAGCTTTTAAAAGATTCTTTATTCTAGCATTATGCTATAATATTGGTAAAACTAGAAATGGATTCTACTTTCCTTTCAGCAGCAGCACCACCATTCTTAAATGACTTTTTGATAAATTAACCTTTAAATTCATCTCTAAAATGATGTGCTCAAGGAAAATTGTTAAGGCACTGGAGGAAAAAAATTAGATTCTATTTATATTCAGATATATTATTTAATATAAAATAGAAGAAATTAACATTACTGATGTTTCACATTCATATTAATAGTAGTGTGAGTATATAATTTGTAACTGAATATACACAGATTAAGTTGTGGGTTGTTCACTATGCTATGTTGACTGCTAGTCAATATAGTCTTTTGCATGAATTAGATATTAACTCCTCTCTCTGCAGGCAGTTACAATCCCACAGCAAGGCACATAGCTTGGTGAGCAGTGTGTTTCTACCTCAATTTCCCTCTAGAGTACATTCTATATCACAGGATATGACATCTACACATTTATGGAAGTGTCCATGAATGTTCAAAAGTCTTTTATTGATGAAGTGACAAATCATTGTCTAGCCTTGAGGAAATTTTGACACCTTTCAAAATCATTCTAAATTTATCATTGTAAACTTCAAACTTAAAAATATGAGATGATAATTATTTCTGGATTCTTTACCATTTGAGTGAGTGGGGAAGCCTACTTCTAGATAGGCAGGACATTACTTAATGATAGACACTTAAAGGGTAATTTGATTCATCTTCATGTGACTAAAAAGTTGGTTTATGGGATGTAACTCCTTGGAGCTATGCTACCATAAATACAGTTACAGTTCATCATCCATTCATCCATTCATTTATTAAATTTATTATTACATTTCCTGGGACATCCCTGGTCGCCCAGTGGCTAAGACTCCGCAATACCAATGCAGGGGGACCCAGGTCAGATCCCTGGTCAGGGAAATAGACCGCTCATGCTGAAACTAAAGAGCGCATGTAGCACAATTTAGACCCTCAGATACTTCTGGAGTACCTACCTACTGTGTGTCAGTCACTGCTCTACATAGTGAGGACACAACTATGGAGAAGACACTTTGAATTCCTAAACCTCATGGAGCTTGGCTGGGGAAGGGTGTCTTAAGAAAAATATTCTTTCCAAAAATACATAAAATAGAATAAAGTCATTTCTTCTCTCTAAAATATTGGTTTGCATTTTTCATATTTGATGTTCTCTGTGTCGTTATTTATATGCCTGAAAGGGTTTTCATGTATTTTTTTTAGATCATTTAACTTTCAACAAAAGGCTGCAGGGTTAGAAAATGTGAAACTAATGTTATTTTCATACTGATGCACTTGGCTTTTACCATTTTATCTACTCACCTTGTATTATGTCTGATCCTGTGGAGTCTTTCAAGTCTAGACTTAGAAGTTCACTTTGTATGCTACTGTGCTTGGTTAAAATCAACACACCACAACACTAAGCAAAATAGATATTGAACACGAAAGAGAAATGTTTTGAAATAACAATTTAAATTCCTGTGATGCAATTCAGTTTCCCAGAGTTTTACCTTCTGAATGAATGCAAAGACTGATGAGACAAAATAGCAAGGGATTTTATTTTTTGGCAGAATCCTGACAGCTTCAAACATTTAGAACAACTACGCAAAATGGGAAATGAACAATAGTAAAAGGTATTTAATCAGCATCTTAAACAGTGTTCTTATTACAAAAAGCCCATGAATTTTATTTCATAAATGAAGAATATAGCCAATGCCAACCTGACAAGTTTTTTAAGTTTCTTAAAAGTTACCATTTCCTGGGACATCCCTGATGGCTCAGTGGCTAAGACTCTGCACTACCAATGCAAGGGGCCCAGGTTAGATCACTGTCAGGGAAATAGATCCCACATGCTGCAACTAAAGAGCCCACATGTCAAACTGAGATTTGCATGGCCAAATAAATAAATAAATAAATACATTTTTTTGTAAAGTTACTATTTTCTGCCAACCTAAGTCCTGAGAAGAACTGTAAAAGATAGAACATTAGAAGCAATGAGAAACAGGATTAAGTTTCACTATGACAGTTGTACTGAGAAGTGAAAGAAGAGACGAGAGTAACACCAAAATCATGACCATTTGGAAGATGGCTTGGAATCATTAAGTACAGGAGAAAATAACCTTTCACAGCTCAGTAACTTTGGAGGGCATTATTGTTCTACATTATAAGATCATAAGTTCAAATGACCCAATGTTGTGCACTCTGTCTAGATATTCAAGAAAATGAGTAGACTTCTAATATTAGCACCGATGTAATCAATGCTCTGTGACATTAATTTAGCATTATATAATATAGATCATAAAGTGAAGGTCAGACTTTTTAAAATGAAATACAGGTCTGCAAGTTTTTATGACTATCTCATGCCCTGGTAGTAATTTAACATGCATTTCTAAACGTACGACACTGCCAAGACTTAACATGCCCTCGGACGTCAGCCATCCATGCTAATGTAAATTCATTTATACTTTGACAAGTCAGTAATGTAATTCTTGACAGGAAAAAGGAAAATATCATTTAGGTAACACAGTAAAGTATGGTCTTTTTAATAACCAGACAACGTGTGTATAGACCTTTTTGATTTGCATAAGTGGATAATCAAAGATGAGACCACTGCGTGTCATTGAACCAATGAAAATTCAGTATAAGATATTAACTTTCAGAAAGAGAACTTTCTGAAAGTTGATGAGTAGATAGGATTCTCTACAAAAATTGTTGGCTTTTATCAGAGTCCAATAACATCTATTAAATATAAGTGCAAGCTATAGATGTCTGGAGTGTAGGTTTACCCTATTATCCCAAAGTAGGGCATTTCTATGAAAACTTTTATAAGCTGAAATGTCTGTAAAGCAAAGAAGCAATTACATTAAGACACATCTTGCTAATGGATGCACAAAACAAATTGAGATAAAGCACAGATGTTCACAGACACATTTCAAAGCTATGTCAGCTGGATACTGAGATGCTGAGTCTAGTTCTCAAGGAAGGAGCTTGGTACTGCTTTTATAAAGGCTTACTGAAGTTATTTTCGTTTTTTTTTGTAAAAATCACCTTTGGATTTATTTCAGCTAACAAAAGCAGGTATTAATGTAGGTCTTTCATAAAAGCCAAGTTTTGTAAAGTGAACTTATCAAAACAAACATTTGCTTATATACTTATATAGGCAAATGTCAAATCATTCTATATTTTATCCTACAATATATTTTCTTAGGAACAAGACCTTTTAATAGTGAATTTTAACTTTTTCACAATCAGAGTCTCTTTATTCATCAATAAACAAGTTGATGAAAATTCTGCACATTCAAATTGTTAGTATATATAACTGCTAAACATTTATTTTACAATGAATTACTACTCTATCTTGTCTGTAATTTTAATACTGATACGGCTAATTATAACCACCACCACCATCCCCCCTTCCACTAGCATAATACACTTCTGGCCCTGTCAGTTTATTCTATTATTAAAATATGTTATTTTGGTACAATTAGTTGGATATCTGAATAAAGGTAGAAAATGAGTATTTGATCCCACTGGAAACATTGGCACAGTATATTGCTCAGAAACAAAGGAATTATAATTACCCACAAGATTCTTGAGTGTACAAAAATAGCATTTTCAAAATTCTCCCGTTATTAAAACAATGACCATTTTTGCAGAAGTAGAACTTTGGCTACTTCCTCTTTGTTTCATGAATTTCCACTGCTAGAAAAAGAGGATAAAAATTCAAGCATGTTTTAATCAGCAGTTATGATTACTGAAATGTTCAAGACATTTTTATTTGGTGATAAATTTTGCTTGCAGAATCAGCATACTTCCATTTTCTAAAATTATTTTGGGGATTTGCCAATATATATAAAGATATACAGAGGAGATATAAACTTGGTAGGCAGGTGCTCCATGATAGAACAGGTGGTCTCTTCTTTACAATTCTGGTGGAACACACCTACAAACATGCTACTTTGCTGAAAATTAGCATTTCTTTAATTGATTATAAATAAGCCAGATTTGTACTCTACCTTAACCTTTACACAAAAAGCTGGCTCTATTATTAGCTACAGTTAATGAAAAGTCCACATAATTCCCACATGTTTCTCATATATCTCTAAGAGGGTGGTCACGTATGCTCTCTAATTAGGTAGTTCCTTGAATTTTTATCACTAAAGGCAATTCTTTGGATGGAGGTATTGTTTGAACTCTTGTATAAAGCAACAAAAGTTCAATCAAATTCCAGACAGCTTTTAGAAACTTGCAAACTAATGCAAAAATATATATGCCAAGCAAAATGTTAGAATAGATAATATATTTTTAGAAGGTAAATGAAGTTGGAGGATTCATCTATGTCAAGACTTAATCTGAGGCTAGAGAAATCAAGATGGCGTGTGTTGGTATAAGAATAATCAAACAGATTAATGTAGCAGAAGATTGAGTACAGCATTTATATTTTCAACAGAAAGTTATTTACCATTTGATAGCCAATCAACCCTCCTGGAAATGCATATACAAAAAAGTAAAACCTTAAAATTTATAACATATAAAATAAAACTCAATATATATCATAGGTTTAAACCTAGGAGATAAGATTTTTATAAAACCTCAAGAAGGAAACAGTAAAAAAAAAAAAATTGTGACATTGGGTAGGCAAAGATTTCTTAAATAAGAAACAAAAGGGAGAACAAGATAAATGTGATTTTATTAAAATTAAATCTTCCACTTTTGGAGCACATTGCTAAGAGAATGAAAAGGCAAGTGACAGACTAGAAGAAAATTTGGCAAAAATTCTTCTATATGTGATAAAAAAATGAATCTATAATACAGAAGGAATTTTACATTTTAACAAGAAGACAAAAAGTACAAACTTAAAAATGAGTAGAAATATCTCAACAGACAATTCCTCAGAGAAGATATATGGATAACAAATTATAAGAAAAAATGATCAACATTATTAATCATTAGTAAAATAAATATTAAAACAATACATAGGTACTCCTGTAGAAACACTAGAAAGTCTGAAACAAATAAACAAGCAAACAACCTGATAATACCAAGTGTTGGTGAGGATGTAGTACAACTAAAGACTCACATTGCTGGAGGAAATATAAAGTGATAAAGCCATTTTGGAGAGCAGTTTGATGGTTTCTTATAAAGTTATCAATACACTTACAATACGACCCAACGGAGTTATTTATCCAAGATAAATTACATGTCCACACAAAGTAATGACGCTAATGTTCACAGCAAGTTTGTTTTTATAATAGCCAAACACAAGAAGAGATACCAAATTCCATCCATTAAAGAGTGGAGAAACTGTGGAAAATATATACAATGGTATCCCACTCAGCAATGAAAAGCAATGAATACTGAGATATTCAACCAAATGGATATGTCAAAAGCATTATGCTAAACGCAAAAGTTTATATACTATATGATTCCATGTATATGATATTTGAGAAAGGCCAAAAGTACAAAAATAAAAACCAGATTAATAACTGCCAGAGGCTAAAGAAGAGAGAAGAGAACAACTGCAAAGGGACTCATGGAAGTTTTTCAGGGCCATGGGATATTTTAGATTTTTATTTTGGTAGTTTTGCACAACTGTATACAATCATTAAAATTCATCTACCTGTGCCCTTTAAAAAGGTGAAAGTGAAAGTCGCTCAGTCATGTCTGACTCTTTGTGACCCCATGGGCTGGGGACCGCCAGGCTCCTCTGTCCATGGAATTCTCCAGGCCAGAATACTGGAGTGGGGAGCTGTTTCCTTTTCCAGGGGATCTTCCCAACCTAGGGCTCTAACCCAGGTCTCCCACATTGCAGGAGGTTTCCTTACTGACAGCCACAGGGGAAGCCCACACTTTAAAAGGATGACCTTTATCATATGTATAATATGCCTTAATAAACCTGATTTTAAAAACAGAAAATCTTCCTATTTGATTTAATTTCATCCCAAAATATTACTTCCTGAAATACACATTGGGGTTTAACTGGACTGCTGTTTCTTAGGTCACTAGAAGCAGATCCAATCTGAAGGAAGTACAGTGTAGAATGCAACTGAAAAGGCAAATGATGTGTTCAATGTAGCAAAATAAATCTTTAATGTTAATAGTAGATCAAAAACCTTAAGTAAATATTATTCTTAAAATGAGATAAGAGTTCAGGGGTCACTAATCCTAAAATGAGAAAATGTTCAATGTCAGGTGGGAAACAAAAATAAAAGTAGGATACTAGGCAATCAAGGGCTTCCCTAGTAGCTCAAGCAGTAAAGAATCCACCTACAAATGCAGATGTGGGTTCAATCTTTGAGTCAGGAAGATCCCCTCAAGAAGCAAATGGCAACACATTCTAGTATTCTTGCCTTGAGAACACCAATCCGTGGAGTCACAAAAGATATGCACAAGAGTTAATGACTAACTAACAACAAGAACCTGGCAATCATTACTGAATATTGACTGAATGATAAAATTGCGTGTGATAAAATCAAAGGTGTGCTGGCAAAGCTTAAACAGGTAATTAAAAAAAAAACAAAAACAACTGTATAACGGTATTAAGTAGTAGATAGAGACATGCAATCATTATTTGTTGTTTGTTTTCTTACTTGCTTGCTATTACCAAGTTGAGATCAAGGACTAGAATAGAGTGAATCATACAATAAACATGATTTGATGTAAAGAGTCAAGAAATACCTAGAGCAAGGGACTCAGCCATCAAAGCCACCATGGCTTAAAGGAGGCCCATGAGAGACAAGGAGTCAATTAAGATGCTTCCACTAGGGAGGGAACACAAATATATGGAGACAAATGTGGGAAAAGGGATTCAGTAACTTCACTTTATGGTTTCATGCCTTATGTTTTCATTATTAAAAGCATCAAAATTTTAAAATAATAATTGTATAATATATTAATTTAGATGCTTTATGCTTATCTCTAATTTATAGCTAGATATCTAATTGGAGAGAGGTGTATATATCACATTTTTAATATAAAGCCTTATATTTTAAAAGTTATTTTTATTCTGAAATGTAAAAAGTTTGACTCATTAAAAACAGAAGAAGCAAGAACTACAATCTCACAGCCTCCAGAACAAAAACTCTAATCACAGAAAACAAATCAAAATGAAAAGGCATGGGATTACTACCCAGATGAAGGAAAAAGATAAATCCCCAGAACAACAAATAAATGAAGTGGACATAGACAACATTTCAGGAAAAGAATTCAGAATACTGATAGTGACAATGATCTAGGATCTCAGAAAAAGAATGGAGAAGATGTAAGACATACCTACCAAAGACCAAAAACTAGAGAACAAACAAATACAGATGAACAACACACTGGAAGGAATCAATAGCAAAATAACTGAGGCAGAAGAATGGATTAGTGACCTGCAAGACAGAGTGGTGGAAATCACTGACTCAAAAAAGAATATATTAAAAAAGAACAGCAACAACAAAGAAAAACCTATAATAATTATTGCTAACTTGTAAAAGACTATTGCATGTTCATGATATATTATTATCTGTTCCTGCATTTTCTTGACTATTGTTTAAAAATATTTGTATATTTATATTGTAATAATTCAAAATACCTTGTATGAAATTGAGAAATCCCAAATTTTAAAATTAATTAATATGGTAGTAAAATTTCACAGTCAAAATTAAATTCAGACAACTTAAAATAAAATTGTATTTTTCTCCACAAAAATCGTTTTGAGACATCTTACTAACAGTTTAGCTAACAGAAATCTGCAATGAACTAAAACATATCACAATAATCATTTCAAATAATCTCTTTAGTACCTTAGGCCTTAAAATAAGAACATTACCTACTTGTTTCAATGAAAATCTCTATCTGCAGTACAGTTAATTTCTTAAAAATAAATAAATGAATTGAATAGTTAGTTTTTTAGTTAAATAATATTACACCAGGGCAAGGGTCTGATTCTTCATACTGAGAAGTTTTACTTGTATTTCTAAAACTGCTAATAAGGAGCTGGGTTGTAGATATAATAAATCCCATGAGCTCAGGCTTTTTAGTATTAAAATAAATCAACAATGTCAGAACCAAACTCAGTCTAATATGCCAAGGTTAGAAATACTAAAATAAAGCTGGAAAAGAGGAGGGACGAGCAAGGTAGGAACAAATTCCAATGGTCTGATAATGAGGCAGGTAAAGTAGAGCACAGGAAAAAGACATGTACTTCAGACCTGAAGTTGGACGTAATCTGACCCTGACCGTAGAGTTAATTCCTATGTTTTCTGCCTGCCTGTCTCCTAACTCAATTTCAACATATTTGATCTTTTTTCTATTGCTGTTTTCCCTTCCTTCCTTCCTCTTACTTTTCTCCCTCCCTCCCTTCATTCCTTTTTTCTTTTACTTTCTTTCTTTTCCTTATCCAACAGATATTTAATAAGTAATTACTAATCTGGGAGTTGGTGATGGACAGGGAGGCCTGGCGTGCTGTGATTCATGGGGTCGCAAAGAGTCGGACACGACTGAGTGACTGAACAGAACTGAACTGAATCCCAACAAAGGGCAATGCCAAAAGAATGTTCAAACTATTGTACAATGGCACTCATTTCAATGCTAGCAAGGTTATGCTCACAATCCTTCAAGCTAGGCTTTAGCAGCCTGTGACCCAAGAATTTCCAGATGTACAAGCTGGGTTTAGAAAAGGCAGAGGAACCAGATATCAAATTGCCCAAATTTATTGGATCATGGAGAAAACAAGGGAATTCCAGAAAAACATCTTCTGTTTCATTGACTATGCTAAAGCCTTAGACTATGTGGACCACAACAAACTGTGGAAAATTCTTAAAGAGATGGGAGTACCAGACCACCTTACCTGTCTCCTGAGAAACATGTATGTGGGTCAAGAAGCAACGGTTAGAACCTTACATAGAACAACTGACTGGTTCCAAATTGAGAAAGGAGTACAACAAGGCTGTATGTTGTCACCCTGCTTATTTAACTTATATGCATAGTACATCATGCAAAATGCTGGGCTGGATGACTCACAAGCTGGAATCAAGACTGCCAGGAAAAATATCAACAGCCTCAGACATGTAAATGATACCATTCTAAAGGCAGAAAGTGAAGAGGAACTAAAGAGCTTCTTGATGAGGATGAAAGAGGAGAGTGAAAAAGGTGGCTTAAAACTTTACATTCAAAAAATGAAGATGGCATCTGGTCCCATCACTTCATGGCACACAGAAGGGGAAAAAGTGGAAGCAGTGACAGATTTTATTATTTTTCTCCAAAATTGCTGTGGATGGTGACAGCAGCCATGAAATTAAAAGACGCTTGCTCCATGGAAGAAAAGTTATGACACACATAGTGTATTATTAAGCAGAGACATCACTTTGCTGACAAAGATACGTATAGTTGAAGCTATGGTTTTTTCTAGTAGTCATGTACAAATGTGGGAGTTAAACCATAAAGAAGGCTGAGCACCGAAGAACTGATGATGCTTTTGAATTGTGGTGCTGGAGAAGACTCTTGAGAGTCCCCTTGTACAGAAAGGAGATCAAACAAGTCAATAATAAGGGAAATCAACCTTGAATATTCATTGGAAGGACTGATGCTGAAGCTGAAGCTCCAATATTTTGGCCATGTGATACAAAGAGCCAACTCATTGGAAAAGACTGATGCTGGGAAAGATTGAAGGCAAGAGGAGAAGGGGGCAGCAGAGGACAAGATGGTTAGATAGCATCACTGACTCAATAGACGTGGATTTGAGCTAACTCTAGGAGAGAGTGGACAGAGTAGCCTGGCCTGTGGCACTCCAAGGGGTCGCAAAGAATCCAATACTTCCTGATACTCTGAAACAATGAGATACTAGAGAGAATATATTCTTCAACATGTGGCATTTTTCAATCCTTCTCTCTTCTGTTTTGCTTACTTGGGCATTATCTCCTAAGATGCAACATGACCTAGTTTTTCCTCCTAGTTCCTGAGATATTTATTCTTTGCACTAGTTGTTGCAATATAAGAATAATAAAGTAAAAAACAATGTGATAATGTGAGAGTGAGATAAAAAATTAGAGGATGTATTACTCTTGCTTCTTAAATTAAAATCAATATGATGTATAGAAAGCTGCTCAATTTTCTCAATCATAAAGGCTGAGAATCCCCAAGTCAGGGAAGAGGAGATGGATAAGAAAACATCTTATAGCTATCTTTTAGAACAATGGTCTGTTTACTTTCAAATAATAAATTATTTTCAGCTTCAAACCTCAAAATGATTCACTTTTTAACACTGTGGGGGCAGGAGGAGAAGGGGACGACAGAGAATGAGATGGCTGAATGGCATCACCGACTTGATGGACATGAGTTTGAGTGAACTCCGGGAGTTGGTGATGGACAGGGAGGCCTGGCGTGCTGTGATTCATGGGGTCGCAGAGAGTCGGACACGACTGAGCGACTGAATTGAACTGAACTGAACTGAACTGAGGCATTATAATTAGTAAAAATTCCTCGGAAATAAGATTGCTGTCACTCTCTGTTTTACGTGTTGTTACAATGATATGTTGATGTATGTAACACTTCATCTATGAAGACTTCATATATTAGACCTTACGTGGGATTTCAGAGAGAATGAGCTATCTTAAATAGGAAGAATGGCTATTAGGAAATATAGTATCAAAATAATTTTTAGCTATTGAAGTAGAAAATCTTAACCAACTTTTTAAAAATTAAAAAAGCAAAGCTTAGGAGTTATATATCATTAGCTATTGTACTTGCAGTACTTCATTAAAATAGGCTAGCAGCATAAGCTAAACATTATATGTGGTTAGTTACTTCTTGTTATGGGCCAACATACATCTTTGCCACATTTTTTGTTGTTTGCATCTGGGAGCAGTAGACATGGGGAGAGAAAACCTGCAGACTTGCTCGATACAATTCTAATTCATAACCTGGCCCATCTGAAATTATTTTATGTTGGTTACCTATGAGATTTTTTTAAGAACATGCAAGCAAGCAAATATGTAAATACATTTTTTTGAGCTTACATACGCTAACTACAGGTGCATTTTTTTCTCTATTCTTTAATAAATCTAGAAACCTTAGGTGATTGGTAATATCTAGGATATCATACTAGCTTTAAAACAGCCTATTTCATGAACAGCAAGTTAATGGTAACATAAAACAAAATGTGGGACATTGCAATACACTTAAATTGTAGTGTTTATATGATCCTTTTTTATTATTACATTTATTATATAAAATTTTAGGGCTATAGTTGGAGAAGGAAATGGCAACCTACTCCAGTATTCTTGCCTGGAAAAATCCCATGGACAGAGGAGCCTGGTGGGCTACAGTCCATAGGGTCGCACAGTTAGACATGACTGAAGCCTTCATGTAGGGCTATAAAAGACTCAAAAGGACGAAATGGCAATTTCTACACACCTTTCTCAACACTAAAGACAGTAGAGGCTTTGAAGATATAGGTTATTAAGGGCTTTACTCATGTTTTGTGGATCTTCAAAGCTAATTTTGAGAGCCCTCTTTAAACAAAAGAATACAAAATCATGACTTCAAAATGAAATATGAAAATAAAAATTAACTTAGAATAAGAAAAAATTATAACAAGCTACAAATTTTAAAGAACAGAAATAAAATCACAAAATGCATGAAAAATGCATAATTTGTTGCCTAACTCATCTCTATAATACTTATTGTCCCTTTACCTTTTGATTGTTTACTCTTTCATGATCTTTTTCATATAAAAGTGATTTTATGATAGCATTATGTGCAGATAGAATAAGAGTAATTTTCTTAATCTTCAGGAAGTTTGGTCAAATTTTTTTTTTTTTAAATTATTATTGACAATTTGGAAAAGTATCAGCTTCTCAATTCTGCTACTGACTGGCCTGTGAAATCATGTTAGCAACAATATAACTGTATACAGATATGCTGTAAATCACATAAATGTACCCTGCTCTGCCAAGCTTAACTTGCCTTTACCAGATCTCCAGAATATTTTTCCTTACTCCGATGCCTGTCTTCCCATCTCCCTCAAACCCCCACTCCCCACATTTGAAGAGAGCCTACCTAGAAGTCATAATAGAAAGAGATGATCATTTAACCACCTGTGTTTAAATTTCTTCATTTTTTGTAAATTCTGTAAAAATATGAGTTCCAGGTGGACAAATTGTTAGGGTCTTCTCAGGGGCCTGAAAGCCACTTTGCAAAAGTGGAATTCTGAAGCTTAAACGTCTTTCTCTTCATAATATACTGCCTTTGATGCTATTACCAATCCCTCCTATATCACCCAAAGTGAAGCCCTTCAGTAGTGTCCGACTCTTTGTGACCCCATGGACTGTAGCCTACCAGGTTCCTGCATCCACGGCATTTTCCAGGCAAGAGTACTGGAATGGGTTGCCATTTCCTTCTCCAGGGATTGAACCTGGGTCTCCCACATTGCAGGCAGATGCTTTACCATCTGAGCCACCAAGGAAGACCCTAATACACATGTAAACACAGATCTATTCTGTGTTTAAAAGATATATTCTGGGATTAACAAGTATGTTATGAAGAAAATATCCTCAAAGTTCTGTGCTTATAATTTGCTTTGTTTTTTCCTATCAAGAAATGGAGCTGGAGATGTCCCACATAAGCAGCAGGGAGATGAATTAATGATGGTGACTCTATGTAGAAAAGCCCTATGGGGATGGTATTCTCCAGAGGCTAAGAGAACCATCACTGTTGTGAGTTGCTGCAACCAGAGGAACTGATTTGTTTTCATATTTAATTTTGAATTCATCATTTCATATTCTTTTGTTAAAAGAGAGCTCTCAAAATTAATTTTCAAGATCCATAAAACATAATTTAATCCCTTAATAACCTAGATCTTCAAAGCCTCTGTTGTCTGTAGAAATGTGACACTTCTTACATGGTGGTGACTAAAAGTAAGTCTAGCATGCTAGACTTCAGATGCTGGACACTTAGAAACCTTGTCAGAGAAACTGTGGCATGGCATAGAGAAACTGAAGATAGGGTCTCTGAGTAGACCATGTGGGTATGAGCAAGGAACAGTGGAACAAGTAGCCATGACAGAATGATGATAAGACAAGAGTAAGTGAGGGTTAGAATGACAAAGGCTGACTTTCTCAATCCTTAACTTGTAAATATCAAATTATTAAGAAAATACTATGAAAACTTGGAAACAGGCAAAGGGATCACTGTTTATTCTCTCACGGTCATACAGTGACACTTCAGGCAGCTAGGAGTACGCACCTTCCTTTGACTTCCAATTTACCTTTCATTAGTATATTTGACAGCTTTGAAGTTCAATTCAGTTCAGTTCAGCTCAGTTCAGTCACTCAGGCGTGTCTCACTCTTTGTGACCCCATGGACTGCAGCAGACCAGGCCTCCCTGCCCATCACCAATTCCCGGAGTTTACTCAAACTCATGTCCATTGAGTCAGTGATGCCACCCGACTAGCTCATCCTCTGTTATCCTCTTCTCCCACTTTCAATCTTTCCCAGCATCAGGGTCTTTTCAAATGAGTCAGTTCTTCGAATCAGGTGGCCAAAGTATTGGAGTTTCAGCGTCAGCAACAGTCCTTCCAATGAATATTCAGGACTGATTTCCTTTAGGATGGACTGATTGGATCTCCTTGCAGTCCAAGGGACTCTCAAGAGTCTTCTCCAACAGCACAGTTCAAAAGCATCAATTCTTCGGCACTCAGCTTTCTTTATAGTCCAACTCTCACATCCATATATGACTACTGGAAAAACCATAGCCTTGACCAGACGGACCTTTGTTGAAAAAGTAATATCTCTGCTTTTTAATATGCTGTCTAGTTTGGTCATAACTTTCCTTCCAAGGAGCAAGCATCTTTTAATGTCATGGCTTCAGTCACCACCTGCAGTGATTTTGGAACCCAATAAACAATAAAGTCTGTCACTGTTTCCATTGTTTCCCCATCTGTTTGCCATGAAGTGATGGAACCAGATACCATGATCTTTGTTTTCTGAATGTTGAGTTTTAAGCCAACTTTTTCACTCTCCTCTTTCACTTTCATCAAGAGGCTCTTTAGTTCTTCACTTTCTGCCATAACTGTGGTATCATCTGCATATCTGAGGTTATTGATATTTCTCTCGGTAATCTTGATTCCAGCTTGTGATTCATCCCACCCAGCATTCCTCATGATGTACTCCACATATAAGTTAAATAAGCAGGGTGATGATACACAGCCTTGACATACTCCTTTCCCTATTTGGAACCAGTCTTTTGTTCCATATCCAGTTCTAACTGTTGCTTCCTGACCTGCATACAGGTTTCTTAAGAGGCAGGTCAGGTGGTCTGATATATCCGTCTCTTTAAGAATTTTCTACAGTTTGTTGTGATCCACACAGTAAAATGCTTTGAAGTAAAGGTGTTAATTTGTAGAAAACCAACAGTGGTGCAAAGAATTATTGTTCTATAATAATGAGCTGTCTCTTGCCTCATAGCTTTGCAAATGAACTTTATTTGATAGATATTCAAATTATATCAACAGAATTGTGTTTCTAATGACCTATAGGAAATTACTCAGTTTTGTATCTAAATCAACAATCAAACTGAAGCATCATTTCTGCTGTAATAAGTATTTGTCTCTCTCTGATTCACTTTGGACCAGCCTTACCAAATTGTGTCTTCCCTCATTAATGAATTAAATAAATACTTGACACATGCTCACTTAATGTCTACAGGACAGTCAGACTTTAAAAATATGGATATCAAACACATTCTGAAGAGAACTTCTTAGGATCTTTCATGGTACTTGGATCATGAGACAGGAATGAGAATTCTATTTCCTGTCACATTGACTGATATAGTTTATTACTCCTCTTGGAATATTGTCACATAGTTCTCCTTGCCAATTTTTGCAAAAAAATTTTTGTAAAAAAAAATCTATGAATGAAAAGAGAAATTGGAAGCTAGTATGAATAAAAAATGTCATGATGAACCTTGTTATTAATATTTTTGGCTAAAGATATCTAGAGAAATAAACAAGGCAAGAGAAAGCAGAGAGCGTACTCCTATTTATTAAAAATTTACTGAGTTAGAGTACGTAACTATGAAAGATATGTGACAGTATATCTGAATGCTTGTATTTTTTAAACTAAAGTACATTAAAATTTACTTTTTTTTCTTTTGGCATGAAACAATGTGTTTTAACACATGCATAGCTTCATGTTACCACTATCACACTCAGTGTACACAATTGTTTTATTATTCCATGTTGTATATTAGATGCCCTGAACTTACTCCTCTTATAACTGAAGTTTGTACCCTTTGACCAAAAATCTCATCACCAACCCTCAACCCAGCCTCTGACCATAATCAGTCTACTCCATTTAATGAGTTCAGCTTTTTTAGACTGCACAATTTGGTAAGATAGTATAGTATTTGTTTTCCTTTGCTGCTTTTTCCTCCTCTATAATATCCTCAAATGTTATCCACATCTTTGTAAATGATATATTTGGATACACTTTATCAGCTGTTAAGGAAGTTTCTTTTTGTTCCTAGTGGGCTTCTTTTCATTTTATGAATGGATATTGAATTTTGTCAAGTGGTTTCCTTATGTTAGTTGATATGATCCCATGTGTTTGTTTTTTTTTTCAGTCTGTAATAATGATGGATTACATTGAATAATTTTCAAATATTTAATCCATCTTGAATCACTAATCAATTTTATGTGGCTGTGTTGCATTATTCCTTTTACATGTTTAGAATTACATTGATGAGAAGGTGATGGCACCCCACTCCAGTATTCTTGCCTGGAGAATCCCAGGGATGGGGGAGTCTGGTGGGCTACCGTCTGGGGGACATGACTGAAGCGACTTAGCAGCAGCAGCAGCAGAATTACTTTGAAAATTATTTGAATCTATGTTCTCAAAGAGCATCTGTCTGGAGTTCTCTTTTCTTGTGTGATCTTTGTGGCAGTTTAATGGCAGGATAATTCTGACCTCATATCATGAGCTGTGTTGTCTCCTATTGTCTAGAAGAGGTTATATAGCCTTGGTGTTATTTCTCAGTTACATTTTTTATGAAATTTACCAATAAAACTATTTGGGCATATAAACCATCTTGTTAAGAAGGCTTTAAACTACAAATTAAAATTTCCTCAATTAATACTATTCAGTTTACATATTTCTTCATGTGTGAATTTTCATACAGTTCATTCAGTTTCAAAGAATTGCTTTATTTCGTCTAAGTTGTTGGATTTATTTCCTTGAGTTGTTCATATTATTCCCCTATTTTTCATTATCAGTAGGGTCTGTGGTGCAATCCCTCTTTAATTTCTGATATTGGTAGCTTTTGTCCTTTTTTCTTTGTCAGTCTAATTTAAGTTTTATCAATTTGATCAATATTTGAAAAAGTATAGAATATACAATGCAAAGAATATTAAAAAAAGGGTTTTGAGAGTTAGTATATATGTTCATGATATATATGTTTAGATAGACATGCAGATAGACTGATATGATTGTGGCAAAACACAAACAATTGATGAATAATAATAATTTCTATTAACTAGCATTCTTTATAAGTATTTTTTAAATAGCTAAGGGGCTACACTATATTTACTAAATTCCATTGAAACATTTAATTTTTAAAGATTCATTAACTTGATTCCTTAATAACACAACCCAATGTATTTAATGCTGAGTCTTTTGGGGAACTCAGAAATGGCCTTAAGTACTGTTTATATCATCATTCTATATACTGGTATGCATAAAACTAAATGGTGATTGATTTTAGTTACTAAATATTAAAGTTCAAGTTAGACAATATGGAAAGGTACACAGTTACACACTAAGATACAAAAACAGATTAAAAGTAGTAACAATAACACGGGCCCTATCTTTGTTTATAAGTGTGTCTGGAGATTTACTCTTGAATATCATTAAGGTTGACAGGATATAGAAAATACAAGAAGAATTCTAAATAACCGATTGTAAAAAATTTCATTTGAAGCTTTTATTCAGAATAAATGCATATGTGTCTTGTTAAAAAGCAAACTATTTACTTTTGAAATGCTGCTTTAAGGAGACCAGGCATTCTTTCAAGGACAAGTAAAGTAATAGTGAAATTTTATCTCACATGTTATGAAGCAAATAAATATAATGGATAGAATATATGATTTCTCATCAATGAAGTTTAGAAAATTAAGCATTTCTATCAGGAAAGGAATAAAAGGGAATATTTTGGTAAGATACTCTGTATCTCACATATGAAAGTCCTTTATTTGTAAAACAAGTAATCCCTTCCAGTAATTCATTTATATGCTTAGGAAGCATTGAAATCTGCCATTTAAAGTACTACTCTCTTCAAGTCTATCTGGAGAAGGAAATGGCAACCGACTCCAGTCCTCCAGCCTGGAGAATTCCATGGACAGAGTGGGACAGGCTGTAGTCCATGGAATTGCAAAGAGTTGGACATGACTGTGCAATTAAACTTCTTTCACTTTCAAGTCTGTCAAGCTTAATGACAGTGACACTTTACTTACTGAAGAATAAACACAATATCTCAGCAGGTGTTTTCCCTTCTAATACTGCATAGTTTTTTTTTTTTTTTTTCACGTGTTAAAATTGTTTTGGTCTCCTGAAGTTTACTTGTCAGAAATGAAGAAAAATGAAAAAGATTTTATACTTTAAACTATGCTAGCCTTAGATATGGGGAAGGCAATGGCACCCCACTCCAGTACTCTTGCCTGGAAAATCCCATGGACGGAGGAGCCTGGTAGGCTGCAGTCCATGGGGTCGCTAAGAGTCGGACACGACTGAGCGACTTCACTTTCACTTTTCACTTTCCTGCATTGGAGAAGGAAATGGCAACCCACTCCAGTGTTCTTGCCTGGAGAATCCCGAGGACAGGGGAGCCTGGTGGGCTGCTGTTTATGGGGTTGCACAGAGTCGGACACAACTGATGTGACTTAGCAGCAGCAGCAGCAGCCTTAGATAAGATATCTTTTAAAGCCCAATAATTTCTTCTTTTCTAGTATTGAAGGTTACTGATAATGTGGAGATACATTAAAAAATCCAGTAATGTGTATATTGAATCGAGTTTATCAATCCAGGGAGATTTTATTTATTTTTTAGTGTAATATCAAAAATATAAGACATGCAAACCAAAAATAAAATAGTTTTATTTAGGCTATCAAGAGAATATTGTCATAATTTTCTTTATCAGTATTAAGTTTAAACAGAAATTATATGAAAAATAAACTATCAACCAGAAGTATAATAATACTGAAAAAAAGTTTCCATCTGGAATTATTATGGTGAGCTTTATTTTCAAGTCCAATCTTCCTAAAGGCTATTTGTGAGTAATTTATCAGAATTGTAATAATCAGTTATGGGAAATGGTCAGGGCTTCCCTGGTGGCTCAGCATTAAAGGATCCGCCTGCCAATGTAGGAGACGTGAGTTCTATCTCTGATCTGGGAAGATCCCACATGCCATTGGGCAACTAAGCCTGTGTGGCACAATTATTGAGCCTGTCCTCTAGAGCCCTGGATTGGAACTTCTGAGCCTATGTGCTGTAACAATCAAAGCCCACACGTCCTAGAGCTTGTGCTTTGCAATAAGAAAACCACTGCAATGAGATGCCTGCACACCACAACTAGACAGTAGCCTCTGCTCACCAAAACTAGAGAAAAGTTCCTCACAACAACAAAGACCCAGAATAGCCAAAAATAAAAAGTGAAAAATAAAAATAAACAAATAAATAAAATTATTAAAAGGAAATGGTCATTATTGGAAAGTATGATACCATTTGTGGGAATATATTAGCAACATTGAAAATTTAATACATATGAAAAAAGATCTGTATTTGGTGGCAATTTAAATAGGTTACTGTATTTATAAGAACAATTTAAAAATAATATAATAACATTTTAATTTTTCTTGTAATTAGCTTAATCTGTAATTGCACACTAATAATTTCTCATAGTATAATTGACATAATTTCTTAGGATAATTAAAATGAAATATTTGTCTTATGATAATATTTTTTTCTAAAGGTATCTTTACATTTGACTATCTTATACATTTCTTCTATAAGTACATGCTTTCCTATAACTTCACAGGCTTTATTAATGTTGTAGAACTTAAAGTCTAACCATGCTAATGAATCATGATCATGTTTGGCTTTATAATCCTATGATTTAACAATAAACTGACAGGTCTCAGCAAACTGACAATTTACTTAAGGAGGAAAGACAATGGGCACTCCGAGAACTCATTCAGCTGGGAAAACTGAATCACTTAGCTCCGGGGAAAAAGCTGTGTGCTTACGGAGGGCAGTAGTAGATAGGCAGCACTGCAAAGAATGGAGAGATACACTGGATGGACCATAGCAACTGTGAATAAAGGAAAGATCCTTAGGATGATATTCCTTTTTCCAAAAACAAAATGTGCTCAGATTATGATTTTTAGGTTTCTGTACAATGAAAGAAGTTAATGCACAGTTGAAACTTCTTACTGGCCTCCAAGTGGTTTTGACAGCTTAGCTATGATTATGTCATTTTCTGTTCCCTAATTCTCCAAGCCAGGCTTCAGCAGTATGTAAACCGTGAACTCCCAGATGTTCAAGCAGGTTTTAGAAAAGGCAGAGGCACCAGAGATCAAATTGCCAACATCCGCTGGATCATGGAGAAAGCAAGAGAGTTTCAGAAAAACATCTATTTCTGCTTCATTGACTATGCCAAAGCCTTTGACTGTGTGGATCACAATAAACTGTGGAACATTCTGAAAGAGATGGGAATCCCAGACCACCTGACCTGCCTCTTGAGAAACCTGTATGCAGGTCAGGAAGCAACAGTTAGAACCGGTCATGGAACAACAGACTGGTTCCAAATAGGAAAAGGAGTGCGTCAAGGTTGTATATTGTCACCTTGCTTATTTAACTTATATGCAGAGTACATCATGAGGAACGCTGGGCTGGAAGAAGCACAAGCTGGAATCAAGATTGCTGGGAGAAATATCAATAACCTCAGATATGCAGATGACACTACCCTTATGGCAGAAAGTGAAGAGGAACTCAAAAGCCTCTTGATGAAAGTGAAAGAGGAGAGTGAAAAGGTTGGCTTGAAGCTCAACATTCAGAAAACAAAGATCATGGCATCTGGTCCCATCACTTCATGGGAAATAGATGGAAAAACAGTGGAAACAGTGTCAGACTTTGTTTTTTTGGGCTCCAAAATCACTGCAGATGCTGATTGCAGCCATGAAATTAAAAGACGCTTGCTCCTTGGAAGGAAAGTTATGACCAACCTTGATAGTATATTAAAAAGCAGAGACATTACTTTGCCGACCAAGGTCCGTCTAGTCAAGGCAATGGTTTTTCCCGTGGTCATGTATGGATGTGAGAGTTGGACTGTGAAGAAAGCTGATCGCCGAAGAATCGATGCTTTTGAACTGTGGTGTTGGAGAAGACTCTTGAGAGTCCCTTATACTGCAAGGAGATCCAACCAGTCCATTCTAAAGGAGATCAATCCTGGATGTTCATTGGAGGGACTGATGCTAAAGCTGAAACTCCAATACTTTGGCCACCTCATGAGACGAGTTGACTCACTGGAAAAGACTCTGATGCTGGGAAAGGTTGGGGGCGGGAGGAGAAGGGGACGACGGAGAATGAGATGGCTGGATGGCATCACCGACTCTGTGGACATGAGTTTGAGTGTACTCCGGGAGTTGGTGATGGACAGGGAGGCCTGGCGTGCTGTGATTCATGGGGTCGCGGAGAGTCGGACGCGACTGAGCGACTGAACTGAACTGAACTGAACTGAGTTAGAACGGGAAGTAGGGTAGGACGAATGAGGTAAGCTCAGTTCAGTTCAGTTCAGTTGCTCAGTCATGTCCGACTCTTTGCGACCCCATGAATCACAGCACGCCAGGCCTCCCTGTCCATCACCAACTCCCGGAGTTCACTCAAACTCATGTCCATCGAGTTGGTGATGCAATCCAGCCATCTCATTCTCTGTCGTCCCCTTCTCCTCCTGCCCCCAATCCCTCCCAGCATCAGAGTCTCCTCCAGTGAGTCAACTCATCGCATGAGGTGGCCAAAGTATTGGAGTTTCAGCTTTAGCATCTGTCCTTCCAATGAACACCCAGGACTGATCTCCTTTAGAATGGACTGGTTGGATCTCCTTGAAGTCCAAGGGACTCTCAAGAGTCTTCTCCAGCACCACAGTTCAAAAGCACCAATTCTTCGGCGCTCAGCTTTCTTCACAGTCCAACTCTCACATCCATACATGACCACTGGAAAAACCATAGCCTTGACTAGACAGACCTTTGTTGGCAAAGTAATGTCTCTCCTTTTTAATATACTATCTAGGTTGGTCATAACTTTCCTTCCAAGGAGTAAGTGTCTTTTAATTTCATGGCTGCAATCAGCATCTGCAGTGATTTTGGAGCCCAAAAAATAAAGTCTGACACTGTTTCCACTGTTTCCCCATCTATTTCCCATGAAGAGATGGGACCAGATGCCATGATCTTTGTTTTCTGAATGTTGAGCTTCAAGCCAACGTTTTCACTCTCCTCTTTCACTTTCATCAAGAGGTTTTTAGTTCCTCTTCACTTTCTGCCATAAGGGTGGTGTCAAATGCATATCTGAGGTTATTGATATTTCTTTTTTTTTTTTTAAAGATATACAACTTTTAATTTTTATTCCCTGGGAGACAGCCTTTTGAAATATGACATAAAATAAAAATTATAAAGGAAAAATCTGATATTCCTGACTACATAAATCTGAAACCTTTGCAAAGTAAAACAAACAAAAAAAAATCACTAGGTATAAATAATAAATGACAAACTGAGAAAGATATTTTCAGTGCAAATTATAGATAAATGATTAATTTCCTCAGTGCGTGTTGGCACTTCAGGGATAAAGAAAAACAAGTGGCCAAACAAAATAAAAACTAAAGAAAGAAAAAGGAAAAACAGCCATAAAAAGGTGAACTGCCCATTCATAAATAAATGAAAATCAAACAAAGATGAAAGGATTTGATAACTGTCATTGTTGGTTAGATGTGAAGAACTCTGCACTTGCAGTTGCAGAAGTATAAACTGGTGCAATCTTCTTTGGAGGGTGAACTGACAACACCAACATTCTAAATACCTCTTTTCACTCAGGAATTCCACTCCTCAGTCTCGCTGTTGTTCAGTCGCTCAATCATGTCCAACTCTTTGTGACCCCATGGACTGCAGCATACCAGGCTTCCCTGTCCTTCACTATCTCTCAGAGTTTGCTCACATTCATGTCCATTGAGTCGGTGATGCTATCTAACCATCTCATCCTCTGTCGCACCCCCTTCTCCTTTTGCCTTCAATCTTTCCCAGCATCAGGGTCTTTTCCAATGAATCGGCTCTTTGTACCAGGTTGCCGAAATACTGGATCTTCAGCTTCAGCAACAATTCTTGCAGTGAATATTCAGGGTAGATTTCCTTTAAGATCGACTGGTTTGATCGTCTTGCAGTTCAAGGGTCTCTAAGAGTCTTCTGCAACACCACAGTTTGAAAGCATGTGCTCTTTGGCACTCAGCCTTCTTTATGATACAACTCTCACTACTGGAAAAACCATAACTTTGACTATATGGACCTTTGTCGACAAAGTGATGTCTCTGGTTTTAAATATATTGTCTAGTTGTTATAGCTTTTCTTCTAGGAGCAAGCATCTTTCACTTTCATGGCTGCAGTCAGCATCCTTGGTGATTTTGGAGCCCAAGAAAATAAAATCTGTCTCTGCTTCTGCTTTTTCTCCTTCTATTTGCCATGAAGTGATGGGGCAATATGCCATGACCTTAGTTTTATGAATGTTGAATTTTAAGCCAGCTTTTTCTGTCTCCTCTTTCACCCTTATCAGGAGGCTCTTTATTTCCTGCCCTTAGAGGCGTTACCAAATGCGTATCTGAGGTTACTGATATTTCTCCTGACAACCTTGACTCCAGTTTGTGAGTCATCCAGCTTGGCATCTGGCTTGATGCACTCTGCATGTGAGTTAGACAAGCAGGGCGACAGCACACGGCCCTGACGCACTCCTTTCCCGATTTGGAGCCAGTCTGTTGTTCCACATTCGGTTCCCACTGTTGCTTCTTGATCCACGCACACGTTTCTCAGGAGACAAGTAAGGTGGTCTGGTATTCCCATCTCTTTAATAATTTTCCACAGTTTGTTGTGATCCACACAGTCAAAGGTTTTAGCATAGTCAATGAAGCACAAGTAGATGTTTTCCTGGAACTCCTTTGCTTTCTCCATGATCTAATGAATGTTGACAAGTTGATCTCTGGTTCCTCTGCTTTTCCTGAACCCAGCCTGTACATCTGAAGTTCTCGGTTCACATACTGACAAAGCCTCGCCTGAAGGATTTTGAGCATAACTTAGTTAGCATGTGAAGTGATCACAATTGTATGATAGTTTGAACATTCTTTGGTATTGCCCTTCTTTAGGATTGTAATGAAAACTGGCCTTTTCCAGTCCTGTGGACACTGCTGAGTTTTTCTTTCTTTTTGGTAATTAATTTATTTTTTATTGGAGGCAAATTATTTTACAATATTATATTGGTTGGTTTTGCCATACATTGACATGAATTCGCCCCGGGTTTACATAAGTTCCCCCTCCTGAGCCCCCCTCCCACCTCCCTCCTCCCTTTATCCTCCCTCTGGGTCATCCCCGCATGCCAGCCCCGAGCATCCTATAACATGCATTGACCCTGAACTAGTGATTCATTTCACATATGACAACATATGTGTTTCAATGCCATTCTCCCAAATCATCCCACCCTCACCCTCTCCCACAGAGTCCCAAAGACTGTTCTATACATCTGCGTCTCTTTTGCTGTCTCATATACAGGGTTATCATTTGCATCTTTCTAAATTCCATATATATGTGTTAGTATACTGTATTGGTGTTTTTCTTTCTGGCTTACTTCACTCTGTATAATAGGCTCCAGTTTCATCCACCTCATTAGAACTGATTCAAACGCATTCTTTTTAATGGCTGAGTAATACTCCATTGTGTATATGTACCAAAGCTTTCTTATCCATTCGTCTGCAGATGGACATCTAGGTTGCTTCCATGTCCTGGCTATTATAAACAGTGCTGCAATGAACATTGGAGTACATGTGTCTCTTTCAATTCTGGTTTCCTCGGTGTGTATGCCCAGGAGTGCGATTGCTGGATCATATGGCAGTTCTATTTCCAGTTATTTGAGGAATCTCCACACTGTTTTCCATAGTGGCTGTACTAGTTTGCATTCCCACCAACAGTGTAAGAGGGTTCCTTTCTCTCCACATCCTCTCCAGCATTTATTGCATGTAGACTTTTGGATAGCAGCCATTCTGACTGGTGTGAAATGGTATCTCATTGTGGTTTTGATTTGCATCTCTCTGATTATGAGGGATGTTGAGCATTTTTTCATGTGTTTGTTAGCCATGTTTATGTCTTCTTTGGAGAAATGTCTGTTTAGTTCTTTGGCCCATTTTTTGATTGGGTCATTTATTTTTCTGGAATTGAGCTGCAGGAGCTGCTTGTATATTTTGGAGATTAATCCTTTATCAGTTGCTTCATTTGCTATTATTTTCTCCCATTCTGAAGGCTGTCTTTTCACCTTACTTATAGTTTCCTTTGCTGTGCAGAAGCTTTTGATTTTAATTAGGTCCCATTTGTTTACTTTTGCTTTTATTTCCAATATTCTGGGAGGTGGGTCATGGAGGATCCTGCTGTGATTTATGTCGGAGAGTGTTTTGCCTACGTTCTCCTCTAGGAGTTTTATAGAATCTGGTCTTACATTTAACTCTCTAATCCATTTTGAGTTTATTTTGGTGTATGGTGTTAGGAAGTGTTCTAGTTTCATTCTTTTACAAGTGGCTGACCAATTTTCCCAGCACCACTTGTTAAAGAGACTGTCTTTTCTCCATTTTATATTCTTGCCTCCTTTGTCAAAGATAAGGTGTCCATAGGTGCGTGGATTTATCTCTGGGCTTTCTATTTTGTTCCATTGATCTATATTTCTGTCTTTATGCCAGAACCATACTGTCTTGATGACTGTGGCTTTGTAGTAGAGCCTGAAGTCTGGCAGGTTAATTCCCCCAGTTCCATTTTTCTTCGTCAAGATTGCTTTGGCTATTCGAGGTTTTTTGTATTTCCATACAAATTGTGAGATGATTTGTTCTAGTTCTGTGAAAAATATCATTGGTAGCTTGATAGGGATTGCATTGAATGTATAAATTACTTTGGGTAGTATACTCATTTTTACAATATTTATTCTCCTGGCAATCTTGATTCCAGCTTGTGCTTCTTCCAGCCCAGCGTTCCTCATGATGTACTCTGCATATAAGTTAAAGAAGCAGGGTGACAATATACAACCTTGATGTACTCCTTTTCCTATTTGGAACCAGTCTGTTGTTCCATGTCCAGTTCTAACTGTTGCTTCCTGACCTACATACAGGCTTCTCAAGAGGCAGATCAGGTGGTCTGGTATTCCCATCTCTTTCAAAATTTTCCACAGTTTATTGTGATCCACACAGTCAAAGGCTTTGACATAGTCAATGAAGCAGAAATAGATGTTTTTCTGGAACTCTCTTGCTTTCTCCATGATCCAGTGGATGTTGGCAATTTGATCTCTGGTTCTCTGCCTTTTCTAAAACCAGCTTGAACATCTGGAAGTTCATGGTTCACATATTGCTGAAGCCTGGCTTGGAGAATTTTGAGCATGACTTTACCAGCGTGTGAAATGAGTGCAATTGTGTGGTAGTTTGTGCATTCTTTGGCATTGCCTTTCTTTGGGATTGGAATGAAGACTGACCTTTTCCAGTCCTGTGGCCACTGCTGAGTTTTCCAAATTTGCTGTCATACTGAGTGCAGCACTTTCACAGCATCATCTTTCAAGACTTGAAATAGCTCAACTGGAATTCCATCACCTCCACTAGCTTTGTTTGTAGTGATGCTCTCTAAGGCCCACTTGACTTCACATTCCAAGATGTCTGGCTCTAGGTCAGTGATCACACCATCGTGATTATCTTGGTCGTGAAGATCTTTTTTGTACAGTTCTTCTGTGTATTCTTGCCAACTCTTCTTAATATCTTCTGCTTCTGTTAGGTCCATACCATTTCTGTCCTTTATCGAGCCCATCTTTGCATGAAATGTTCCCTTGGTATCTCTAATTTTCTTGAAGAGATCTCTTGTTTTTCCTATTCTGTTGTTTTCCTCTATTTCTTTGCATTGATCACTGAGGAAGGCTTTCTTATCTCTCCTTGCTATTCTTTGGAACTCTGCATTCAGATGCTTATATCTTTCCTTTTCTCCTTTGCTTTTCACTTCTCTTCTTTTCACAGCTATTTGTAAGGCCTCCTCAGACAGCCATTTTGCTCTTTTGCATTTCTTTTCCATGGGGATGGTCTCTCAGTACATATAAATGAAGCCAGTGTAGAAGATAGGTCCTACCTAGACATACAGGTGCTTTTGGCATTAAGAAAGTACATGATATCAAGAGTGAAGTTGGGTTTAGAATGAACATATACTATTCATCAATAGGACCAAAAAAAAAAAAAAGCCAGAAAAATTGCAAGAAAAAAGTAAAGTGTCTTACACAGATACAAGGATCTATGGATGGAGATATATAAAAATGCAAAGCCAAAGTACTGACTCAATCAAGCAGACAAACAGGAGGACAGTTTCAGATATGTAAGGTTTTCAGCTGCATGAATCATAATGCTTGGGCTTGTTGATTCTGATAAAAGAGCCAGAAAAGATGTGGCTAAAACCAAACTTCTTTAAACTCCTCAGGCCTGAGACCTTCATGTGTATTAGAATGTTTGGAAGTACGAACTTTCTCCAGACTTACTCCTTTTCCAGTGAATGAAGCACCAAAGTAACTATCATGTCACTACGAATCCTGAGGCACTTTATGGATGTTGTCAATCTCCTCATCCTTAATTATGGAGATTGAATGCTGTCTTTATGGATGGAGAATGCCATTGTATGTCACTGTATGTATGACAAGTATGGCCACATTGTATAATGACAAGCATGTCATTGTACACTGGCATACCATTTGTTCTGATTCTCCTCTTGAGGGACTGACTGTGGACTGAAAGTTTTGTAAATATAATGAAAAATGATCCCAAGGCAGAGAAATAAGTATTCTGGATGGAGGGTTTCAGGGAGTTTTCCCTCTTCAATGCAAATTTAGCCTTAATCTAGTAGATATATAACTATGGAAGGCACAGGAAATGAGGTATACATGAACAAACATGTGGACTGTAGCCCACCAGGCTCCTCTGTCCATGGGGTTTCTCAGGCAGGAATAATGGTAGAGTCTATAAAAATAAGCTGTAAGAGTTCTTAATTATTCACATATTCTTGTAATTAGATGAAGCATTCTTTTTGGCCATTGATCTATAAGTGTCCAGTTGTATATTTAGATATGAAATATTCTCAGTATTATCTCAAGTACAAATTGAGAATATTGGTTGTGTTTTGAGTGCCTGGCCTGGCAAAGAGAAACATTTAATAAAGAGGAACATCTTTACAGGAGCAAATGGGAGGTTAATGGCAGAGAGAAATTGCGTCACTTCACTGAAAATATTTTTTACTGAAAGTATGGCAGAGCAGTAAGAAGTTGTTGAAATGAAATATATACTGGTTTGTTCTAAGATATATGGCATTATTAAATGTAGCAACATTTCACTCTACTGAATATCTTTTCTCTGGGAGTGTATATCACAGGTTTATGTATTATCAACCAATTAATATTATTAATATCTGGATAAATCGTATTCCAAGAATTGTATATATAGCAGAGAATAGTCAATGTTCATTCTCTTCAGAAAGTTGAAACTCACAAGTCTGATATGGGACCATTAGTAGTCAATGTGCTGGTGGTGGTTTAGTCGCTAAGTCATGTCCGACTCTTGTGACCCCATGGACTGTAGCCTGCCAGGCTCCTCTGTCCATGGGATTCTCCGGGCAAGAGTACTGGAGTGGGTTAGCATTTCCTTCTCCACGTAGTCAATGTAGACTATGTTTAAAATTTGGAATACTGACTAATGCCCTGCAAGGGTGGCATCACTACAAGTCAGACTCTCTCTTTGTTTTCTTCCCATCTTGGGATTAACACTAAATGACTCTGGATCTTGCTCAGTTGTATCACAGAGGACTCTTTTACTCCTGGTTTTAGATCATGATAGTTAATTGTAAATGTGGCTATTTGGTCATAAAGTTCTCAGACTTGAGAATTCTATAGAGTGGGTCAGCCTCTTTTAGTCCAAAATTAGATTTGAGACAACCTATCTACTCTTTGACTTCGTTCTTAATGTATGTGTTATGAATCTGAATTATTGAATTTCTTAAAGAAAGTAGACTAAATTCTTTGGTAAGAATTACATGCTTATCTCTGCATTAGGTGCTCAGGACATGTGCTATCAGATGTCCTAAGGGCCACCCAAAATAGCACTTGATGTTTCAAACTTAGTCTTAACTGTAAATAACACTCAATATCATATCTGTTGATTTACATTTGCTGTTGTTTAGTTGCTAAGTCCTGTCTGACTCTCTTGTGACCCCATGGACTTTAGCTCACCAAGCTCCTCTGTCGATGGGATTTTCCAGGCAGTAATACCAGAATGATGCTGGATTCCAGCAATTCTGGATACCTTCTCCAGGGGATTTTCCTGACTCAGGGATTGAACCCACGTTTCCTGCATTGGCAGGAGGATTCTTTACCACTGAGCCACCAAGGAAGCCCTCATTTACCTTAACTGGAACTAATTATCTGCAAAATATAGGTATAGGGATTCAGGAAATGGATGCCTGGATCATACTGTGGTAAAAAGCCTGTTTGGGGAAATCTGTTTTGATGATTTAAAGTCAGGGGTCGGGGAAAGCCATAATTGGGGTAGAAGTGAAAGGTTTGTGCTGGATATAAGACCAGGAATTGACAAAAAGTTATGAAATTTTAATTACCATTTCTGATACGGTTATTGAGAAGTATAGGATAGATAAATGGAGCATGAGAGGAGTTGACAATACCTATGGAACCCCAGGAATCTCTGAATATTCTTGAATGTGTAGGACTTTCCAGATGGGATTAACAATGGCCTGGTGTGCTGTGATTCAAGGGGTCACAAAGAATCGGACACGACTGAGCGACTGAACTGAACTGAACTGAACTGTTGATGCCTTAGTGAAGTAGGAATTTCTCCTATTGACTTTCAGTACTCATTAAGACATTTCCTGGGTCTGAGCTGAAGACGGTGCTGTAGCAATAACACCTACCCAGATCAGGGATTAATAGAGATCTATCAAGAACATACAGATAAACATCCTTTCAGGAGATCACATGTGACTCCAATCACTAACTGCTTCTCTATCTGAATTTTATAAAAAATTTCTATAAGGAGACACCCATAAGATCTCAAAGGATGCCTCAGGGAAGGCTTGTACAATGTCAGTAATTGAGTTCTAATGAGAAACAAAGTGACTATTGATACAACAGATATATTTTTAATCTTTGAGGACATTTTATTGGAATAAGGAACATGAGGAAATAATATTATATCCCTTTTAAGGTTTTTTAATGTATTCCTTTTAATTAAATTTAAAGTTACAGGCCAGTGTGTTCTAAATTTGTAGTTAAAGTAGCCATGTGTGTGGTATCTTGAGTTGTTAGATTGTAAACACAGTATACTGGTGTTTACAGGATATTGTTGTTCAGTCGCTGAGTCGTGTCCAACTCTTTGTTTATGGAATAACATAGTATATAAAAAGCCTTCATTAGTGCATTCCCTTCACTGTCCTTTAATCATTTGTCCTCTAATAATTAATTGTCTTCTATTTAAATGTTTACACATTCCCCACTTTTCAACAGCTTGCTGTGAGGGCACAAATTTTAATACCTTAATCATTTTATGGACTAATATCAGCTTGGATCTATCCTATTCAGTTTTGTAAGTGGACAACCCATACATTTTATTAAGTGCTTCAGAGTATGACTCAGCCAAAGTTACTGATGTACTCTCTAGTGAAGCACCATAGGGTGGCACCTCACTCAAAATGCAGACAAAATACTCAGGTGGGAATAAATAGGCTTTTCACTTTTAAAGATAAACCAGTAAAATAAAGGCAAATTTTATATGCAGTTATGTCTTTAAATGTTAAATAAGTGACACTGATGGAAAGGAATTACAGGAGCGACATACTGCAAGTTAAATGAGGTGCAGAGGTGTTAAGGTCAAACGACTAGAACATGCTGAAATGTACATAATTTATGGGGATTTGGTTAGATGTATAAATGAAATAATGAGATGTATAAAAAGAAGCAACTGGAGAACCATATATAAGACTTATAATGAGATGCCTAAGCCTTTAGAAAAGTTAAATTTTAAGAAAGAAGAACTGCAGCCTGGCATAAGGAAGAACATTTTGATCCTTGTTATTTTAAATAACCACTAGGAAAGGCTTTTCTCCCCTTACAATCCCAGCATGCTCCTTGCTTTGCCCCCAGAAAATCACTTTATGATCTTCTTGCTTTGGGAAATAGTTTATATTTCTGTAATAGCACCTCCAAGGAGGGTAAAGTGATTTGGTTAAGAGGTGGCTCATAAAACTGAATTAATTAAAATTGCAGTTTAAAGTAATTCTGTGTGAATTTTCTTTTCGCATTTAAATAGCAAATGAATCCAAATGTCACAGCCAATAATGGAAAGCAAAACAAACAAACAAAATGCAAGCTGTTTCTATTGGGTCAAATAAAGAATAAAAATTTAACCTTAACAGAAAATATTTTTAAAGATTCCAATAGCAAAACTTACAATGATGAAATATAAATTAGGCCAATGGAATAGTTAAATCTAATCTATCCACTCTGAAACTGTTCATAACTTATTTTAAATTTGGGAAATAATCAAATGTAGAAAAGCATTAATTCCAATTCTCTTCTTCAGCTAGCTTAAGTAAAGAAAGATAACCTCTCCTTACATGTGTAATATATGCTTATTACTACATACAGGAGGCAAAACTTTTCCTCTACCATCTTAGGTTTTCAGTTTGAACTCTTATACAAAAAGATTAACAAGAGAAAAATGAGTAATTTTTTAATGCATGCAGAAAACATCACAGAATACCTCAGTGATTGAAAATGCATCTAAACAGCAGAATATTTTGTGACTTGTAAAAGTCAGAGGAAATTCAGCACTCATTAAAAAAAGTTTTATGGTAACACAGTCATACTCATTTGTTTACTTACTGTCTATGGGTTGGGAGAAACCTAAACCAAAATTGATTAAAAATGATGACTTCGAATTCCAACTTCTGTCGCATCTCAACAAAGAACAATGTCTGCAGAGAAACTACAGGACAGAGGAAAAAAGTTTTAAGCTCCCAAGTGCAGCAAACTATGGGAAGGTAAATATATGGGAGGAAACTAGGGGAATAAAGTTTGTTTTCAGATTCCTACGATGCCACTTCTGGGTTCACAAGAGTCTGTCTCTAGTTAAAGGAGAATTTTATTCTGTCTTGAAGTAAAAAAAAAAACAAGGGAGAGTTTTTGCTGGGCTGGCTGTTTCTTAATTGTCTTCAGCTCGAAATGATTTTTATGTCAAAGAGGCGTATTAGTGTAACATATTCTGATTTCTTCCCACTAGAGAAAGAAAATAATATACAGAAAACTAAAAAGGAAAATGAAAATGACATTCTTTGAAATCTAGATACAAGCTTATCTCCTGAATATTTATGTTAACTGTGCTGCTGCTGCTGCTAAGTCACTTCAGTTGTGTCCGACTCTGTGTGACCCCATAGACGGCAGCCCACCAGGCTCCCCCATCCCTGGGATTCTCCAGGCAAGAACACTGGAGTGGGTTGCCATTTCCTTCTCCAATGTGTGAAAGTGAAAAGTGAAAGTGAAAAGTGAAAGTGAAGTCGCTCAGTCACATCTGACTCGTAGTGGTATTGCGCTATTGGACTGCAAAGAGATCAAACCAGTCAATCCTAAAGGAAATCAATCCTGAATATTCATTGGAAGGACTGATGCTGAAGCTGAAGCTCCAATGCTTTGGCCACTTGATGAAGAGTAAATTCATTGGTAAAGACCCTGATGCTGGGAAAGATTGAAGGCAAAGGAGAAAAGGGCAGCAGAGGATATGATGGATAGATGGCATCACCAACTTAATGGACATGAATTTTAGCAAACTCCAGAAGATCGTGAAGGATAGGAAAGCCTGGCATGCTGCATCCATGGGGTCACAAAAAGTCAAACATGACTTAGCAACTGAACAACAACAATTGCTCTATTAAATAAATCACACTCTTCAAAATGCTGGTAGCAAGGACTTTGATGTCAGTAGGAAGTTCAAATCTTGAAGTTGGTATGTAATTTTAGACTATTACTTGGTTTTGTGGTTGTTTTCATTTACTTATTTATTTTCTGTGAAGGACATTAAAATACATGTTTTTATTAAAAGTTTTATTTAATGTTGTAATTTTTAATTTTAGAATTTCTGATATTTTTACTACACTTTGTTTCTCTCAACCAAATTTTTCTTTTAATTCATTGTAAGTGTATTTTTTAAACTAATTGAGCTTAGTTATATTAGATGCACCTTATTTTTAATGGCATATCATTAAAGTCCTTGTCTGATCATTTCAACACTTCAACATCCGTATCAACTTTGTATTGTCTCCATTGATTATCTTACTTTCAGGGTGGGTTACATTTTCCTGGTTGTTTATATATTGAGTAACTGTACATTGATTACTAGACATTTTGAGTGTTATATTGTGGAGGCTCTGGATCCTATTACATTACTTTGAAGAATGTTGACATATTTTTTCCAGCAGACAATTAACTGAATTGAATTGAAGTTGTGAACTCTAACCATTTGATGGCAACTTAAATAGACCTTTAGTTTCTTCCTCCAGTCATTAGCTGGGCTTTTTTTTTTTTCAATCTGTCTCATGCTTATATGGTTCAGGGTTCAATCAAAGAGATGGAAAGAATTTACAACCAGAATCTGGGGCATGTCCTCTCTGGATTTCTTTTCCCCCTCACTTTTAACAGATATTACTGTTCTGAAATCTTTTTGTTCTTCAAGCCAGAAAAACTGACTTCTCAGGTTTAGATATATCTGAGGCTCCGTGAATTTCTTCCCTTGTGCTAAAATTAGAAAAAAAGGAAAAAGAAATTAACACCTGTATTAATTAACACTCTTTGTATTTCCTTCTTCCAAGTTTCAGCTCTTGCCTAGAATCCACCCACCCTTTTTTTTTACTCTCCAGAACCTTTAATTATTGTTTTTGTTTTTTAGTTTATGCTGTCATCTGTGGTATTATCAGTTTGTGAAGAGCATGTCTGAGAATATTATGGGGAGAGAGACATAGAGGGAGAGAGAGTGGCATTATCTTTCATCTGCATAGCTGAAGTTGTGGATATTTCTCCCAGCAATCTTGATTCCAGCTTGTGAGTCATCCAGTCGGGCATTCCGCATGGTGGACTCTGCATAGAAGTTAAATAAGCAGGGTGACAATATACATCCTTGAAGTACTCCTTTCTCAATTTTGAACCAGTCTGCTTTTCCATGTCTGATTCTAACTGTTGCTTCGTGGCCTGCATACAGGTTTCTCAGGAGAGAGGTAAGGTGGTCTAGTCCTCCCATCTCTAAGAATTTTCCACAGTTTGTTGTGATCCACACAGTCAAAGGCTGTATCATATAGTCAGTGAAGCAGATGTTTTCCTGGAATGCCCTTGCTTTCTCCATGATCCAAAGGGTGTTAGCAATTTGTTCTCTGGTTCCTCTGCCTCTTTGAAACCCAATCTGTATATCTGAAATTTCTTGACTCATGTACTGCTGAAGGCTAGCTTGAAGGATTTTGAGCATTACCTTGCTAGTATATAAAATGAACACAATTTTACAATAGTTTGAACATTCTTTGGCATTGCCCATCTTTGGAATTGGAATGAAAACTGATTTTTTCCAGTCCTGTAGCCACTGCTGACTTTTCCGAATTTGCTGACGTTGACTGCAACAATTTCATAGCATCGTCTTTTAGGATTATAAATAGCTCAGCTGGAATTCTGTCACCTCTACTAGCTTTGTTCTTTGTAATGCTTCCTAAGGCCCACCTGACTTCACACTACAGAACGTCTGGCTGTAGGTGAGTGACCACACTGTGGTTATCTGGGTCATTAGGATCTTTTTTGTATAGTTCTGTACATTCTTGCCACCTCTTAATCTTTTCTGCTTCTGTTAGGTCCTTACCATTTCTGTTCTTTATTATGCCAATCCTGGCATGAGATATTCCCTTGATAGATCCAATTTTCTTAAAGAGATCGCTTTTCTTTCCCATTCTATTATTTTCCTCTATTTCTTTTCATTGTTCGTTCAGGAAAGCCTTCTTGTCTCTCCCAGCTATTATCTAGAACTCTACATTCACTTTGGTATATCTTTCCCTTTCTCCCTTGCCTTTAGCGTCTCTTCTTTCCTCAGCTATCTGTAAACCCTCCTCAGACAACTACTTTGCTGTCTTGCATTTATTTTTCTTAAGGACAGTTTTAGTCATTGCCTCCTGTACAGTGTTACAGACCTTCATCCATGGTTCTTTAGGCACTCTGTGTACCAGATCTAATCCCTTGAATCTATTCATCACCTTCACTCATAAACAAGGTGCTTGATTTAGGTCATACCTGAATGGCCTAGTGGTTTTTTTTTTTCCTACTTTCTTCAATTTAAGCCTAAATTTTGCAATAAGGAGCTCGTAATCTGAGCCATAGTTCTTGTTTTTACTGACTGTATACAGCTTCTCCATCTTTGGCTGCTAAGAACATAATCAGTCTGATTTCAGTACTGACCATCTGGTGATGTCCATGTCTAGATTCATCTCTTGTGTTGTTGGAAAAGGGTGTTTACTATGACCAGTGTATTCTCTTGACAAAACTCTGTTGGCCTTTGCCCTGCTTCATTTTGTGCTTCAAAGTCAAACTTGCCTGTTATTCCAGGTATCTCTTGACTTCCTATTTTTCCATTCCAATCTCTTACAATGAAATGACATTTTTTCTTTGTTCTTTTTGGTATTAGTTCTAGAAGGTGCTGTAGGTCTTCATAAAACTGGCCAACTTTCAGAGGTTTGGGCATAGACTTAAATTACTGTGATGCCAATTGGTGTGCCTCCAAAATTAACTGAGATTATTTTGTTGCTTTTGAGTTTGCATGCAAGTACTGCATTTTGGATTCTTTTGTTGATTATGAGGACTACTCTATTTCTTCTAAGGAATTCTTGCCCACAATAGTAGATATAATGGTAATCTGAGTTAATTTGCCCATTCCCAACAATTTTAGTTCACTGATTCCTAAACTGTCAATGTTTAACCTTGCCATCACCTGCTTGACCACATACGATTTACCTTGATTCCCAGATCTAGCATTCCAGGTTCCTATGCAGTGTTGTTCTTTAGAGCATAGGACTTTACTTTCACCACCAAATACATCCACAGGTGAGCATAATTTCTGCTTTGGTCCAGTCATTCTATTCTCACTGGAGCTATTAGTAATTACACTCTGCTCTCCCACAGTAGCATATTAGACACCTTCTGATCTGAGGGGCTCTTCTTCCAGCATACCTTTTTGCCTTTTCATACTGTCCATGGGGTTCTCCAGGCAAGAATACTGGAGTGGGGCTGCCATTTCCTTCTTCAGTGGACTGTGTTTTGTCAGAACTCTTCACTATGACCCAGCCACCTTGGTGGCCCTGCACAGCATGGCTCATAGCTTTACTGAGTTACGTAAGACCCTTTACCAGGCCAAGTCTGTGATACATGAAGTACACACCACTGATACCTTCCCCCAAATGGACCATGTTACAAACTGCACCCAGCAACCATGAGAGATACCGGGGAAGGCAAGCACCTCCTTAACTGCTTTTAGCCTTTATGGTGGAAAAGTAAGTTCCATGTGATTTCACCATGCTCCCCAATTGTATTGACTATGGATTAGGCTATCAGACCCCACTCTAGTCTAAGTCCCGTTGAAGGAGTACCTAATGTCACTTGCTTCTCTCAAAGCCAACACCCAGCAAGGCAACACTTGCTGACCCAGGCCTGGTCTGGCTAATCTAATAAGGAAGGGAATTAATGAAGCTTTGCTCTGGCTACTCTAAGTTTTTGAATATCTTAGAGAACAGCCCTAGTCTCTTTTCCTTTCTCTTTTCCTGTTTCTTCTTAGATGATCTCATCAGTTCCCAGAACCCTAATTACCATTTATACGCTGCTGCTGCTGCTGTTGCTGCTAAATCGCTTCAGTCATGTCCGACTCTGTGCAACCCCATAGACGGCAGCCCACCAGGCTCCCCTGTCCCTGGGATTCTCTAGGCAAAAACACTGGAGTGGGTTGCCATTTCCTTCTCCAATCTATATGCTAATGACTACCAAATTTATATCAGCAACCCACTTCTCTCCATTGAATTCCAAACTGGAACACCCGACTGCCTAATTTACATTAATTTTGAATGTCTCAAAGATAGCTCAAATTTAATATGTCAAAAATCAAACTCTTAATTTCTACCTCCCTTTGCCCCAAACCTTCATCTTCCCTAAGCTTTCTCTACTGAGTTATTTAAGTCAAAGATCTGGATTAATCTCGCTCTGATTTTAAAAACTCCTAGAAATCTCTGAGGAAAAACACACAAATAAACCATTTCAAAATTAGGCAATGAATATGATAGGTCATGGGGCAAATGCATGAAATGATCAAAATTTACTTACATGAAGAGGAATGCACTTATTCTAAAATATCAGTGGACAAATTATCCAAAAATTCAAAAACTGCTATTTCTTGAGGTCAGCACTCAAACAGTGGAATAGCTCCTCTGAAGGAAGTAAATATGTGGGGTGTGCTATGTGCTAAGGAGCTCTGGTTGGTCAGTTGTGCCCAACTCTTTGCAACTACAGGTAGCACTCCAGGCTCCTCTGCCCATAGGATTCTCCAGGCAAGAATACTGGGGTGGGTTGCCATGCCCTCCTCCAACAAATATCTGGTAATATCTACCAAAATTATTACACTTACCCTTTGATCTAGAAATACCATTTTATGTAAACTAAGTAACAATTGGGGCACTCTAATAAACATAAAATGTTAAGTGTGGTAGTGTTTAGAATAATAAATTGGAAACAATTTATGTAGACAACAATAAGTATCTCTTCAAAAAAACTCTCTTTTATCACAAAGAAATACAGGTTAAGAATTAATCAGAAAATCTCTAAGTACAGATAGGGAGAGATTTTGATAATATTTATGTAAAGCAATGGAGTTTTTTGACTATGCCAAAGCTTTTGACTGTGTGGATCACAATAAACTATGAAAAATTCTGAAATAGAAAGGAATACCAGACCACCCGACCTGCCTCTTGAGAAACCTGTATGCAGGTCAGAAAGCAACAGTTAGAACTGGACATGAAACAACAGACTGGTTCCAAATAGAAAAAGGAGTACGTCAAGGCTGTTACCCTGCTTATTTAACTTATATGCAGAGTACATCATGAGAAATGCTGGGTTGGAGGAAGCACAAGCTGGAATGAAGACTGCTTGGAGAAATATCAATAACCTCAGATATGCAGATGACACCACCATTATGGCAGAAAGTTAAGAACTAAAGAGCCTCTTGATGAAAGTGAAAGAGGAGAGTGAAAAGGTTGGCTTAAAGCTCAACATTCAGAAAACTAAGATTGTGGCATACCTTCCCATCACTTCATGGCAAATAAATGGGGAAACAGTGTCAGACTTTAATTATTTGGACTCCAAAATCACTGCAGATGGTGACTGCAGCCATGACATTAAAAGATGCTTACTCCTTGGAAGGAAAGTTATGACCAACCTAGACAGCTTATTAAAAAGCAGAGACATTACTTTGTCAGCAAAGCTGTCTAGCCAAGGCTATGGTTTTTCCAGTAGTCATGTGTTGATGTGAGAGTGGACTATTGAGCACAGAATAACTGATGCTTTTGAACTGTGGTGTTGGAGAAGACTCTTGAGAGTCCCCTGGACTGCAAGGAGGTCCAACCATTCCATCCTAAAGGAAATCAGTCCTGGGTGTTCATTGGAGGGACTGATGTTGAGTCTGAAACTCCAATATTTTGGCCACCTGGCTCATTTGAAAAGACCCTGATGTTAGGAAAGATTGAAGGCAGGAGGAGAAGGGGACAACAGAGGATAAATGGTTAGATGGTATCACTGACTCAATGGACATGAGTGTAGGTAAACTCCAGGAGTTGTTGATGGACAGGGAGGCCTGGCATGCTGCAGTTCATGGGATTGCAGAGTCGGACACGACTGAGCGACTGAACTGAACTGATACAAAGAAAAAGATTAAGATGCATAACTGCATTTTAGGTCATCATTTGTAAGGTAAGAAGGTGATAAGAGTAAAGATGCTTTTACTTACATTAAAAATGAATAAGAAACTAATAAAAATGGTGAAAAGAGGTGGTAGGACAAAGATGGGAGTGAGGTTTCTTGGTACATGTTTTTTAAAGTTTTGTCTTTGAATCAAATATACTTAGTAATCATAAACTGTACATACATTAAATTAATAAAATTCAACAGAATAGATAAAAGTAGCAACAGATTGTAGTCAGGAAAAGCTCATCTAGGAATCATTTAACTTTAGAAAACACACCAATGTATTTTACAATAGTAACATTTTGAAGTAGAAAATTTGTATCATTATTGTCAACGTTTCAAAAATAAAGAAGGGCATATTAAATATGATATTTATTTTTAAAACACAGCTCTTATTTTCTTTCTCATCTGTTACCTCAAGAATTCACACAGTATGGTTTTTAAACCCTAGTAAATTAATAGTTAACCATCCATTACTTGAGTGAAAACTACATATTAATTTAGTAAAGTTAATACTGGAATGCAACAGGCAAATTCATCGCTACAACAAGAATTTCTGAATATTCTCTGAATGTGGACTTCTGAATGGTTTAATTATTTTAAGGACATAAAAATTGCTGACCATGTGCAAGAAATCTTAGAAATCGTAGAACAAACACTAAAGAAATAGAAGATATTTCTTAAAGAATACTGACCTAAAACAAAGACTGCCAGTTATTTCTCCGCAAAATAAATGTGTTTATTTGGATGAACAAAGACTTGTAACTTGGGTAAGCCTTGTTCAAGTACCTATGTGACAAGGAAATCAGGACTCTTTTATAATAATATGGGGAGGGCTGTAATAAACAAAGAGTCCATTGGAAGGACTGAGATTTTAAAGTATAGTAACTTTTCATTGGCTCAATAGTGACAGTATCTCACTGACTGGGTTTCTGCAGGTGAGAAGTCCTTCTTCCTGTTGGGCTCAGTCATCTAGGAGGTTAATTCTCCACCAGCTGCTTTTCCAACTCTTTTTAACTGAAGTTTCTGTTTTGTTTTGTTTCTATTTTTTAACAAAAACCATGTCCATGCATAAGGGTAAACAAGAGGGCTTCTGAAAACAAGTATTCTTGATTTTACCCTCAAAAATTCTGATTAAGTAGGTCTATAGTATGAGCAGAGATTTGTTTTTCTGTCTACCAAGTAGTGCTGATAATCCCTGTCAAGAAAACAATATATTTTTTTTAACTCAGTATATTGGCATACAAGAAACAGGTGGATAATACCTTGACATATTTTATGTTTTAACATAAGTGTTTGCTAAGGTTTTTTGATATTTTGGTTGACCAGATGGCTCCTGATTGAAAATACATGTACATTTTCCTAATTAAGGTCATCAGTGAAATTGAACACAAAATCCTTTGGAAGAGATCTCAGGAGGCCCAGAAGCTAGTGGCAGCTCTGAAACACATTTCTTCAGTGACCTTAAGTGGAGACTTTCAGTGCTGTATTCTCCTTCTAAGATTTTTTTTTCCATCTATTTTATTTATTTATTTTTTTCAAATACAATTTTAGGAATCTTTACTTAAAAACAGCCTTATCTTAAAGTGGAGTAACTTTGGTTTTACGAGCAGCAAGCAAAGTACAGAAGCAAAAATGCATTACAGGAGCATTAAGTTGTACTTTAGGTCACAGTGTCTAATCTGAAATCACACTCGTAATATCATTTTTCAGGATATCTGGGAAATAGTTATTTCCCAGGATGTCTGAACCATAGCTACTCTATTTTGACTTTTAATTGTAAAAAAAAAAAAATTTTAATAGCCAAAGCAGATTTCACCATTAATGACGTCAATGTTTTTCTAGGTATGAGAAGATGCAAGAATTGGAACTCATAAAACCTTTTTCTGAAAAGATCTAACTATCTGAAGGCCTGCTCTGCCAGTTTTTTTTTTTTCTCCTTCAGAGCACAGAGTGCCTCATTCCTGATTTTCACCCTGAACTTCTTTCAAGGGGTGTTGAAGGTCAGCAGCTTGCAATGGTCATGATGTAATCTTTGTAGAGGCAGCTGGCAAGGACCAACTTCCAGTCAGCGGGGTCCCTTCATAGCCACATATCTGACCATGTGACACCATTTCATGGCGATTGTGTCCCGCAGTGCTGGGAAGGCTCATTCCCAGGTCTAGGGAAGTGATGGGCCACTCAGTGTGCTAAAATTGGACCAGGCCTTGCAAGTAGCAAAAGTCTCTGGACCACTGTCTTACTAGCCTCCTGGTCCAGGAAAATATTTCCTCTTGTTGCTTTTTCCCATACCCAGAGTCACATTATTACAATTATTGATCTCATATGGAACTGTCAGTTCCAGGAAAATATTTCCTCTTGTTGCTTTTTCCCATACCCAGAGTCACATTATTACAATTATTGATCTCATATGGAACTGTCAGTTCAGCATTATATCACAGGCTCAGTGAAACAAGTGACATAGAAAATAATATAGCCATAGCTAGCAGTTATTAGTAAAATAAGAATTGTAAGTCAAGAACTTTCATTAGATGAAGCCTGGTACACCCCAAGTCACCTGACTTCATTCATTAAATGATTATAGTCTGGTGTTAATCTCCTGGTTGTACATTACGGAGCATCCGACCTTTATCTGAAGATTGGTTACTGAGATAAGCCTTAGAAACTAACCTAGAGTGTCCTTTTTAATAACTTAATTAAATCTTTTAGCAGTATCACGTAACAAGGAACTGTCTCAGCAGTGAGTCTTAGTAAACACTAGACATTAACAAAACTAGAAACTTAATTTAACAATTTACAAAACTCAATATTCCATGATTTTTATTATGGAGGCCCTGTAGCCAGGAAGGCTTTAACCCATCAAATAAAAAATGAGGTTTGTCAGGGAGCTGGGAAAAGCCAAGCAGCCATCTTGGATTTCCTATAGCCCTGACTCTGAATTCCAGCTATTGTTTTCAATTTTCCAATTTAGAAGCAGACTGTTGCCATGGTTTAAGGACATTAGGATGGCACAAGTCTAACAGAGTTTTTGTATAAGCAGAATGAGCTTTTACATGTCTACAAACCCGACAATTGGATTAATTTCTAAAACTAGCATAGGATCAGGCCTATGGTAGAAAAGCATTTGATTTATATGGAGAGGGCTAAGAAGTCAAGAAAACATTATAAATGATCATACGAATCAGGTCCAGCATCTTGGGCAAGCTGTCTACCTCTGATGTCGTCGTCTTCTCATCCTGGTGTAGTGTAGTATCTTCTGAAAAAAGTCCTTCCATCCAGGTTGGAGACAGTCCTTTAAATTATGTCCTTTTTTTTTTTTTTTCCAGTCCCGGTTGCAGGTCACGAGGCATCTGATCTTCATACAAAGATAGATCACTGAGATAAGCTTCAGAAACAAACTTAGGGTGTTCTTTAAGAATTTAATTAAATTTTACATTAATATCACAGAACAGCAAGGAATTATCCAAGAAATGAGTCTTACTACCTCCATTGGTAGACCGCCATTAACAAACTGGGATTTAACATTTATTCAAACATCCTTTTCTCCCTAAAATCACCCTCATTTTTACCAAATATAATCAAATTGAGACTTGTTTAAAAAATAGATCTGTTCTCAATAAACTTGACCTGATTATTTATATAACCATAGAACCCCCCTTTTTTTTTTTTACTGAGACTTTTATGGAGTCTCAAACTTTATTTTATTTTATATTCATTGGAAGGTAATTATTTTACAATATTATATTGGTTGGTTTTGCCATACATTGACATGAATCCACCCCGGGTGTACATGAGTTCCCCCTCCTGAACCCCCCTCCCACCTCCCTCCTCCATTTATCTTCCCTCTGGGTGTGGAGAGAAGGGAACCCTCTTACACTGTTGGTGGGAATGCAAACTAGTACAGCCACTATGGAGAACAGTGTGGAGATTCCTCACAAAACTGGAAATAGAACTGCCATATGATCCAGCAATCACACTCCTGGGCATACACACCAAGGAAACCAGAATTGAAAGAGACACATGTACTCCAATGTTCATTGCAGCACTGTTTATAATAGCCAGGACATGGAAGCAACCTAGATGTCCATCTGCAGACGAATGGATAAGAAAGCTTTGGTACATATACACAATGGAGTATTACTCAGCCATTAAAAAGAATGCGTTTGAATCAGTTCTAATGAGGTGGATGAAACTGGAACCTATTATACAGAGTGAAGTAAGCCAGAAAGAAAAACACCAATACAGTATACTAACGCAAATATATGGAATTTAGAAAGATGCAAATGATAACCCTGTATACGAGACAGCAAAAGAGACACAGATGTATAGAACAGTCTTTGGGACTCTGTGGGAGAGGGTGAGGGTGCGATGATTTGGGAGAATGGCATTGAAACATGTATGTTGTCATATGTGAAACGAATCACCAGTTCAGGGTCGATGTATGTTACAGGATGCTCGGGGCTGGTGTACAGGGAAGAAAAGAATATTTTGAATTGGACTGAAGTAGACCATGGCACTAAGATAAAACTCTATAAAGATGAAGAAAGACAACTTATGAAAGAGAATATGAATTGTAAACAATAAAGATAGAGAAATTTATTAATTGGATAAATATACATCAGAGCTCAAGGCCTATACTACAGTAATACAAATGTACCTGGAGAGCTCTGAAATTATCATACTTTTTAAAACTTTCTACTTCTTTGCACATAACACAGTTTTTTCTTTATCCTTCTGCCCTCTTCTATCTGCCAAAATTCTAAAAGTAACAAATCATGTAAATATGACTTAGATTTATTCCATGGTGAGTGGGGAACCATAGAAGGATTGAGCGTAGGAAAATGACATATGTAGGGGAGAAAACTCTTCTCAATGCCTTCCTAGGTCTGAACCTAAGAATTAAATTAATATAAGATAAATTAATAAGAAAAAAACAAATTTTATTTAATATTTTTAAGTGTACGTGGGAGTCTTTGATAGGAAAATGAAGAAAAATGAAGACCCAAAGAAGCTGTTATGCCCCAAAGCTTATATGCTCTTTTAAACAAAGGACAAATTTTAAGGCTCTTAAAAGGCAAAAGGGCTTGGGGAAGCAGGTTATGAGGCAGAGACTAGGAAATATGTGGAGAACAGGGAGTGTCACTAATGGATAATAAGAATATTCTAGTGAGTTCATTGCACAGGTCCATTCTGGTTTTGACTCCCAGTCTCTGTTGGTGCAAATGTTCTCCCGTTCTTGGTACAGGAAGGACACCTTTTTCAAGGGAAATTTTATAACCTGCTTTTAGGTAGAAAAGGAAAATCAGAGATCCCTTCTGACATCTGCTGTTACTCAAGTACCTTCAGTTCAAAATAATCAACAGGCCAAAATAAAACATTTTGAGTGTCATTTCTGAAATCCTTCATGTATTAATGCTACATTTTATGTGGATCAGTGTGACAGAATGAATCATTAAAGTCAAGCCAGAAAATTCAGCTATCAATTAATTTTTGACAAAAGTGCCAAGATAACTTATTAGAAAAAAAGACTGTCATTTCAACTATTGGGGCTAGAGCAATTGGCTATGTTTATATATATTAAAAAAAAAAGAGCTTTGACCCTTACTTAGCACCACAGAGAGAAACTAACTTAAAATATATCATAGACCTAATATAAGACCCCAAGCTATTACATTTCTGAAAGAAAATATGGTAGAAAATTTTGTGCTATTGAGTGAAGCACAAATTTCTTAAACAGGACTTTAAAAAACACAAACTATGAGAGAAAACATTTGATAAAATGGTCTTCACTAAAATTAAAAACATGTACTCTTCAAAAGATATCAGTAAAGAAAATGAAAGTGCATGCTAGATATTATAAGAAAATTAATAATGCAAAATACATATTTGACAGATAATCTTTGTCAACAAAGTTCTGTCTAGTCAAGACTATGGTTTTTTCAGTAGTCATGCATGGATGTGAGAGTTGGACTATAAAGAAAGCTGAGCACTGAAGAATTGATGCTTTTGAACTATGGTGTTGGACAAGATTCTTGAGAGTCCCTTGGACTGCAAGGAGATCCAACCAGTGCATCCTAAAGGAGGTCAGTCCTGGGTGTTCATTGGATGGACTGATGTTGAAGCTGAAACTCCAATACTTTGGCCACCTGATGCAAAGAGCTGACTCATTTGAAAAGCCCCTGGAACTGGGAAAGATTGAGGGCAGGAGGAGAAGGGGATGACAGAGTATGAGATGGTTGGATAGCATCACTGACTCAATGGACGTGGGTTTGTGTTGACTCCCGGGAGTTGGTGATGGACAGGGAAGCCTGGCGTGCTGCAGTTCATGGGGTCGCAAGGAGTCGGACACAACTGAGTGACTGAACTGAACTGAAGTGAACTGAATCCAGAATATTTTTACGAGAACCAAAAATAAAACCAAAATTTTAAACCACTCAGTAATAAATCAAACAACCCATTTTGAAAAGAGAAAATTATTTGAACAGGCAATTTACAAAAGAAGATACCTGACGAGCCAATATAGAGAAGGCAGTGGCATCCCACTCCAGTATTCTTGCCTGGAAAATCCCCTGGAAGGAGGAGCCTGATAGGCTGCAGTCCATGGGGTGGGTCGCTAAGAGTCGGACACGACTGAACAACTTCACTTTCACTTTTCACTTTCATGCACTGGAGAAGGAAATGTCAACCCACTCTAGTGTTCTTGCCTGGAGAATCCCAGGGACAGGGGAGCTTGGTGGGCTGCTGTCTATGGGGTCGCACAGAGTTGGACACAACTGAAGCGACTTAGCAGCAGCAGCAGAAGAGCCAATAAACTGATGAAAATATAGCCAACATCACTAATCACCAAGGAAATGCAAATAGAAATCTTAATAAGATCCCATTTTTCATCCACAAGAAATGCTACTTTGGCCAACTCATGCGAAGAGTTGGCTCATTGGAAAAGACTCTGATGCTGGGAGGGATTGGGGGCAGGAGGAGAAGGGGACGACAGAGAATGAGATGGCTGGATGGCATCACCGACTCGATGGACATGAGTTTGGGTGAACTCCTGGAGTTGGTGATGGACAGGGAGGCCTGTCGTGCTGTGATTCATGGGGTCGTGGAGAGTCGGACACGACTGAGCGACTGAACTGAACTGAGAGAACTGACAATGGCATGTGCTGGAGAAAATGTAGAGCATTTAAAACCTGTATTCTTGGTGAAATCTGTAGCATACAGCCACTGTGGGGAACCATTTGGTAGTTTCTCTTAAAGTTGAACATATACCTTGCCTATGACTCAGGCACACTGTTTTTCCCATTACAAATGGAAACATATGCTCACATAAAGACTTGTACATAAATGTTAAGAGCAGGATTGTGAATAATAGCCCAAACTAGAAACAACTCAACTGGTCATCAACTGGTGACAGACTAAAATGTGATAATTATCTATAACATGGTATGCTACTTTATAAATTGTGTGGCTCTTTTAAAATTCTGCCTGTGAGAATTCCTTTCCAATTGAGACTGTCCTGAGGCATACAATGATGGGTTTAGCATTTAGAAGGGGAGGAGGGCAAGGTACTGCCAGGGGATAAGGGCATCAGAGAGAGGCCTCTTTCATCTAGGAGATGTCTCTCAACAGCACAGTGAGGAGTCTCTGAATCAGTGACCAGTGACCTCTGAATGGCAATAGAGTCTTGGGTTCTTATAACCATAGGCTCTATCTTATTAATGGTCAGCAGGTGCTCGGTGCAGTTTCTCAGAGTATATAATACAGGCAGACTCTCTAAATGGCTAAAAACATGCTGGCTTGGTTATTTTAAAAACAATTGAATGTGTAAAAATTTGAGTTTACTGCCAGTGGGCTTTTGAGCTAATGGATATCAACATGCTGTGAAGAAACAAACAATTTAGGAGTCAACATACAGGGTCTGTCCTTGTTTCATTTATGTAACAGTAATGAAAAGGGGAAAAGTATTGACACATTCAGCAACATGCACAAATCTTAAAAGCGTTATTATAAGTAAATTAAATATAAAAGAATACATGCTGTTTGATTTTGTTTGTGAAATACTAGAAAAGACAAAACTGTAATGGCAGAAAGCACATTGGTGGTACCCAAGTACAGCAGCTGAGAACAGACAGCAAAGGAGGAAGAGGAAATTTTGAAGGAGATAGAACTCTCATGTGTACTGATTGTGGTAGTGGTTCCACAATTGTACACAGTCACCAAAACTTCTATAACTGTACATTTAAGTGGGAGAGATTTACTGTTTGTAAATAAATAAATAAAGATTATAAACTAATAATGAAATCTATTTTAATTAAGAAGTATAACTCTATAATGTAGAAACATAATCACTATGTAATACCTTGGGTGGCACATCTTAAACAGACTTATGATGATTAGTTCGAAATGTGTAGAAATATCAAATCATGATATCGTGCAATGAAAACTAATATGGTGTTGTAGGTCAAGTATATGTCAAAAACAAACAAATTCATAGAGAAAAGATCAGAAATGCAGTTATAAGAGATGGAATCAGTGGGTGTGGGTGTGGAGAGAGGAAGAATTGGATGAAGACAGTCAAAAGAGATAAACTTCCAGTTATAAAATAAATAAGTACTAGAAATATAATGTGTAACATGATAAATATAGTTAACACTGCTGTGTTATACATCAAACTTGTTAAGAGAATAAATTCTGAGATTTTACCATAAGAAAAAAAGTTTTTTCTATTTCTTCATTTTCATACCTATATGAGATGATAGATATTCACTAAACTTATTGTGATAATCACTTCATGATGCATGTAAACCAAGTAACTATGCTGTATGCCTTAAACTTAGTGCTGTATGTTGAAAGCTTAAAATCATTTTCTAAAGAAACTGCAAAGATGGCAGAGTAGAAGGATGTGCACACATCTTCTCCTGTGAATACTCCAAAATTACAACTTGATACTAAACACCCATTGACAGGATAATGTTGGATCCCACCAAAAAAAGACACCCCATGTCCAAGGGAAAAGGAGAAGCCCCAGAAAGATGGTAGGAGGGGCAAAATCGTGTTTAGAATCAAACCTCATACCCGCCAGAGATGCTAGGAGGGCTCAAACAAAACCATGTGTGCACCAGGGACCCTACAGAGACTGAGCCAGACCTGTGTGTGAGTTTCTTGCAGAGGTACGGGTCAGCAGTGGCTGGACACAGGGGCGGGGCTCTGGGTGCAGCTACCTGGGTCACACAGCCTGTGGTATAAGCCCTCTTAGAGGAGGTCACCATTAACCCCATCATAGACCCACCGAGCTATATATTGCAACCCTGATTATTTAACTTATATGCAGAGTACCTCATGCGAAATGCCAGGCTGGATGAAGCACAAGCTGGAATCAAGACTGCTAGGAGAAATATCAATAACCTCGGATATGGAGATCACACCACCCTATGGCAGAAAGAGAAGAGGGACTAAAGAGACTCTGGTTGAAAGTGAAAGAGGAGAGTGAAAAAGTTGGCTTAAAACTCAACATTCAGAAAAATAAGATCATGGCATATGGGCCTATCACTTCATTGCAAATAGATGGGGAAATGATGGAAACAGTGAGAAACTTTATTTTGGGGGGCTCCAAAATCACTGCAGATGGTGATGCAGACATGAAATTAAAAGACACTTGCTCCTTAGAAGAAAAGTTATGACCAATCTAGATAGCATACTAAAAAGCAGAGGCATTTCCCAACAAAGGTCCATCTAGTAAAAGCTATGTTTTTTCCAGTAGTCATATATGGATGTGAGAGTTGGACTATAAAGAAAGCTGAGTGCCGAAGAATTGATGATTTTGAACTGTGGTGCTGGAGAAGACTCTTGCGAGTCCCTTGGACTGCAAGGAGATCCACCGAGTCAATCCTAAAGGAAATCAGTCCTGAATATTCATTAGAAGGACTGGCGCTGAAGCTGATGCTCCAATACTTTGGCCATCTGATGTGAAGAACTGACTGATTTGAAAAGACCCTGATTCTGGGAAAGATTGAAGGTGGGAAGAGAAGGGGATGACAGCAGATGAAATGGTTGGATGGCATCACCTACTCAATGGACATGAGTTTGAGTAAGCTCCAGGAGTGATGGACAGGGAAGCCTGGCATGCTGACGTCAATGAGGTCGCAAAGAGCTGGACACAACTGAGTGATTGAACTGAATTGAGAGCCACCAAGCAGATGACCCACAAACTGAAGAACAATTATACCAAAGAAATTCTTGCACTGTTAAGAAAGTTCTAGGACCTACAAGAGATTTCTGAACCTGGAGATCTGGCAAAGGGACTGAGAACACCCAAGAGAATTTGACTGTGGAGACCAGTGGGATTTGATTACAGAACTTACACAGGACTGGGGAAACAGACTCTTGGAGGGCACAATCAAAACCTTGTGCTCATCAGAATCCAGGAGAAAGCAGCAATGACCCCACAAGAGACTGACCCAGACTTGTCCATGAGTGCCCAGGAGTCTCTGGCAGAGGCCTGGGTCGGTGGTGGCTGCTGCAGGCTCAGGGGCACTAAGTTAGGCAGGGCGTGCACCAGACCTTTAGGAAAAGTTTGCCATCATCTTCATTGCATAGTTTGGTCTCAGGTCAAACAACAGGAAAGCAACACAGCCCCACCTATCAACAGAAAATTGGGTTAAAGAGTTACTGAGCATGGCCTCGCCCGATAGAACAAGACCCAGTTTTCCCCACAGTCTCTCAGGAAGCTTCCATAAACCTGCTATCTTTCTCCATCAGAGGGTGGACAGAAGGAAAACCACAATCACAGAAAACTAAGCAAACTGATCACATGGACCACAGACTTGTCTAACTCAATAAAACTATGAGCCATGCCGTGTAGGGCTACCCAAAACAGACAGATCATGGTGGAGACTTCTGACAAAACGTGGCCCACTGGAGAAGGGAATGGCAAACCACTTCAGTATTCTTGCCTTGAGAATCCCATGAACAGTATGAAAAGGCAAAAAGATAGGACACTGAAAGAGGAAGTTCCCAGGTCAGTAGGTGCCCCATATGCTACTGGAGAAGAGTGGAGAAATAACTCCAGAAAGAATGAAGGGGTGGAACCAAAGTGAAAACAACACCAAGTAGTGGATGTGACTGGAGATGGAAGTAAAGGCTGACGCTGTAAAGAGCAATATTGCATAGGAACCGGGAATGTTAGGTCCATGAATCAAGGTAAATTAGAAGCAGCCAAGCAGGAGATGGCAAAAGTGAACAATGGCATTTTAGAAATCAGTGAACTAAAATGAACTGGAATGGGTGAATTTAATTCAGATGACCATTATATCTACCACTGTGGCCAAGAATTCCTTAGAAGAAATGGAGTAGCCATCATAGTCAACAGAAGAGTCTGAAATGCAGTACTTCGGTGCAGTTTCAAAAATGACAAATTTATCTTTGGTCCTTTCCAAGGCAAACCATTCAATATCACAGTAATCCAAGCCTGTGCCCCAACCAGTAATGCTGAAGAAGCTGAAGTTGAACAGTTCTATGAAGACCTATAAGACCTTCTAGAACTAACACCCCAAAAAGATGTCGTTTTTAACATAGGGGACTGAATGCAGAAGTAGGAAGTCAAGAGATAACTGGAGTAACAGGAAAATTTGACCTTGGAGCACAAAATGAAGCAGGGCAAAGGCTTACAGAGTTTTGCCAAGAGAACACATTGGTCATAGTAAACACACACTTCCAACAACACGAGAGAAGACTCTACACATGGACATCACCAGATGGTCAATACCAAAATCAGATTGATTATATTCTTTGCAGTCAAAGATGGAGAAGCTCTATACTGTCAGAAAAAACAAGTCTGGGAGCTGACTGTGGCTCAGATCATGAGCTCCTTATTGCAAAATTTAGAATTAATTTGAAGAAAGTAGGGAAAACCACTAGACTGTTCAGGTATGAACTAAATCACATCCCTTATGATTATACAGTGGAAGTGAGAAATGGATTAAAGGGATTAGATCTGATAGAGTGCTGGAAGAAACATGAATGGAGGTTCATGACATTGTATAGGAGGCAGGGATCAAGACCATCCCCAAGAAAAAGAAATGCAAAGAGGCAAAATGGCTGTCTGAGGAGGACTTACAAATAGTTGAGAAAAGAAGATAAACTAAAGGGAAAGGAGAAAAGGAAAGATATACCCAACTGAATGCAGAGTTCCAAAGATAGCAAGGAGAGATGAGAAAGGCTCCCTTAATGATCACTGCAAAGAAATAGAGGAAAACAATAGAATGGGAAAGATTAGAGATCTCTTTAACAAAATTAGAAATACCAAGGGAACTTTTCATGCAAAGATGGGCACAATAAAGGACAGAAATGGTATGGACCCAACAGAAGCAAAAAATATTAAGAAGAGGTGGCAAGAACACACAGAAGAACTCTACAAAAAAGATCTTCATGACCCACATAACCACGACGGTGTGATCACTCACCTAGAGCCAGACACCCTGGATTGCGAAGTAAGTGGGCCTTAGGAAGCATCACTATGAACAAAGCTAGTGGAGGTGATGGGATTCCAGTTGAGCTATTTCAAATCCTAAAAAATGTTGCTGTGAAAGTGCTGCACTCAATGTGCCAGCAAAGTTGAAAAACTCAGCAGTGGCTACAGAACTGGAAAAGATCAGTTTTCATTCCAATCCCAAAGAAGGGCAATGCCAAAGAATGCTAAAACTACCTCACAATTGCACTCATCTCACATGCAAGCAAAGTAATGCTGAAAATTCTCCAAGCCAGGCTTCACCAGTACATGAACTGTGAACTCCCAGATGTTCAAGCTGGATTGAGAAAAGGCAGAGGAACCAGAGTTCATATTGCCAACATCCACTGGATCATAGAAAAAGCAAAAGAATTCCAGAAAAATATCTACTTCTGCTTTATTGATTATGCCAAAGCCTTTGACTGTGTGGATCACAACAAACTGTGGAAAATTCTTGAAGAGATGGGAGTACAAGACCACCTGACCTGCCTGTTGAGAAACCTGTATTCAGGTCAGGAAGCAACAGTTAGAACTGGACATGGAACAACAGACTGGTTCCAAATCGGGAAAGGAGTATGTCAAGCATATGTATTGTCACACTGCTTATGCAGAGTACATCATGTGAAGTGCCAGGCTGAATGAAACACAAGCTGGAATCAAGATTACCTTGAGAAATATCAAACCTCAGATATGCAGATGACACCACCCTTTTGGCTGAAAGTAAAGAGGAACTAAAGAGCCTCCTGATGAAAGTGAAAAAAGAGAATGAAAAAGGTGGCTTAAAACTCAAAATTCAGAAAACTAAGATTATGACATCTGGTCCCATCACTTCATGGCAAATAGATGGGGAAACAATGGAAACAGTGACAGACTTTATTTTTGGGGGCTCCACAATCACTGCAGATGGTGACTGCAGCCATGAATTTAAAAGACGCTTGCTACTTGGAAGAAAAACTATGACCAACCTAGAAAGCTTATTAAAAAGTAGAGACATTTCTTTGCCAGCAAAGGTCCATCTAGTCTAAGCTGTGTTTTTTCCAGTAGTCACATATGGATGTGAGAGTTGGACTATAAAGAAAGCTGAGCACTGAAAAATTGATGCTCCTGAACTGTGGTGTTTGGGAAGACTCTTGAGAGTCCCTTGTACTGTAAGGAGATCAAACCTGTCGACTGTAAAAGAAATCAGTCCTGAATATTCCTTGGAAGGACTTATGCTGAAGCTGAAGCTCCAATACTTTGACTCCCTAATTGAAGAACTGATGCATTGGAAAAGACCCTGGTGCTGGGAAAGATTGAAGTCAGGAGAAGGGGATGACAGAGGATGAGATGTTTGGGTGGCGTTACCAATGCAATAGTCTGAGCAAGACATGAGTCTGAGCAAGTTCCAGGAGCTGTGATAGACAGGGGAAGCCTGATGTGCTGTAGTCCATGGGGTCACAAAGAGTCAGACACAACTGAGAGACTGAGCTGAACTGAAAATGATTTCCTGAAGATATGCTGCTGATAGATAATGTGTTCACAAGAGTTTAAAAGTTATCATTTTGAACGTTCTCTGTAATATTTACAAATTGAGTCTTATCTGCAGGGATATATTCCATATTATTTGGTACTTCTTTCTTCTCTACTTTGAATTCAAGATGGATAGTTCACTTTATTTCATAGTAGACATCTCAATTTCTCCTTGTCCATATGTGGCAGATAATATAAACTACAAGGTCACTTTATATTTTGCTATTCATGAAGTCAGGATACCTGAGTTCTGGTCTAGTTGTATATTAGAGAGGTTAATCTCTTTTGCTCTGAAAGCAAATGCCCTCCTCTCTAAAATAAGACAAATGATATCAGCTCTGTCTGCTTCATAGTGAAGTGATGAATACCAAGTGCTTTTGAAAAAGCTTTAAACAGTGGAAAGCCGTCTATAAACAGAAGGTGTTCTCATCTCCAAAGTGGAATAATAGTAAATATACCATCAGTTCAGTCCAGTTCAGATCAGTTGCTCAATCATGTCCAACTCTTTGTGACCCCATGGACTGCAGAACGCCAGATTTCCCTGTCCATCACCAACTCACAGAGTTTACTCAAACTCATGCCCATTGAGTCGGTGATGCCATCCAACCATCTCATCCTCTGTCATCCCCTTCTCCTCCTGCCTTCAATCTTTCCCAGCATCAGGGTCTTTTCCAATGAGTCAGTTCTTCACATCTGTTGCTTCCTGACCTGCATACAGATTTCTCAAGAGGCAGGTCAGATGGTCTGGTATTCCCATCTCTTTCAGAATTTTCCACAGTTTGTTGTGGTCCACACAGTCAAAGGCTTTAGCATAGTCAATAAATGAGTCTTCTCCAACACCATAGTTCCAAAGCATCAATTCTTCAGGGTTCAGCTTTCTTTATAGTCCAACTCTCACATCCATACATGACTACTGGAAAAACCATAGCCTTGACTAGACATACCTTTGTTGGTAAAGTATGTCTCTGCTTTTTAATATGCTGTCTAGTTTGGTCATAACTTTTCTTCCAAGGAGCAAGCATCTTTTAATTTCAAGGCTGCAGTCACTATCTGCAGTGATTTTGGAGCCCCCCAAAATAAAGTCTGTCACTGTTTCCATTGTTTCCCATCTGTTTGTCATGAAGTGATGGGACCAGATGCCATGATCTTAGTTTTCTGAATGTTGAGTTTTCAGCCAACTTTTTCACTCTCCTTTTTCACTTTCATCAAGAGGCTCTTTAGTTCTTCTTCACTTTCTGCTATAAGCGTGGTGTCTTCTGCATATCTGAAGTTACTGATATTTCTCCCAGCAATCTTGATTCCAGCTTGTGCTTCATCCAGCCCAGCAGTTTTCATAACGTACTCTGCATATAATTTAAATAAGTAGGGTGACAATATACAGCCTTGACGTACTCCTTTTCCTATTTGGAACCAGTCTGTTGTTCCATGTCCAGTTCTAACTGTTGCTTCTTGATCTGCATACAGATTTCTCAAGAGGCAGGTCAGGTGGTCTGGTATTCCCATATCTTGAAGAATTTTCCAGAGTTTTTTATGGTCCATACAGTCAAAGGTTTTGGCATAGTCAATAAAGCAGAAGTTTTTTTCTTGAACTCTTGCCTTTTTGATGATCCAACGGATGTTGGCAATTTTCTCTGGTTCCTCTGCCTTTTCTAAATCCAGCTTGAACATCTGTAATTTCACAGTTCACATAGTGTTGAAGCCTGGCTTGGAGAATTTTGAGCATTATTTTACAAGGTCATTTTTATTCATTCATGTATTCAATAATTCAATCCTCTTTTTTGTTCCTGTAATAAACAAATAGTAAGTATCATTTGTATGCCAGGGATTATCCTATGTGCTAGAGATGAAGAGATTAAGGGATACAGAGTTTATCCTTCAGGTACTCAGTGTCTGTCTAGGTTGGGAGACAGAAATGCAAGCAGCTAGTTAATAATAACAGACTGTTGAAGAAATAGAAGCGTCTAATAACTCTGTTCAAGAGAAAGTCTTCATAGTAAAGTCAATGAAGTTGAGCTTTGGTAGATTATTATAATTAGAAGTTTGTTTGGGGGTAAGAGAATAGAGATGAAGTTCAAGATTTAAGTTGAAGTCTAGGGGTATGAGGCTTGGTAGACTGTTATTTGTACTCTGTTTTTTTCATGAAGAATTTGCTTAGGCAAAACTGCTACACAGACTCTAAGTGGGGTAAATCACTTAGAGTAACAGTCTTCAATAATGGTCATCTGAGTGGTTCAGAGTAATGAATTTAATCACATAGCTTTATGCTTTTAGAAGATACCTGACATCCAGCTTCACTGTAGAGACCAGAGGAACTAGCACTCCAGGGTTACTGGAATAATACATGTATATGTCGTCCTTTAAGAGGGCTTTTCATGCTTAACTGCCAAGTCTTACAAAAATTTCAGCCCAATCTGAGGGGAACTGACAGGGAGGTGTGGAGGCAAGATATAGACATCAGTTCAGTTCGGTTCAGTCGCTGAGTTGTGTCCGACTCTTTGCGACCCCATGAATCACAGCATGCCAGGCCTCCCTGTCCATCACCAACTCCCGGAGTTCACTCAAACTCATGTCCATCGAGTCGGTGATGCCATCCAGCCATCTCATTCTCTGTCGTCCCCGTCTCCTCCTGCCCCCAAACCCTCCTAGCATCAGAGTCTTTTCCAGTGAGTCAACTCATCGCATGAGGTGGCCAAACTATTGGAGTTTCAGCTTTAGCATCAGTCCTTCCAATGAACACCCAGAATTGATCTCCTCTAGAATGGACTGGTTGGATCTCCTTGCAGTCCAAGGGACTCTCAAGAATCTTCTCCAACACCACAGATCAAAAGCATCGATTCTTTGGCGATCAGCTTTCTTCACAGTCCAACTCTCACATCCATACATGACCATGGGAAAAACCATAGCCTTGACTAGACGGACCTTGGTTGGCAAAGTAATGTCTCTGCTTTTTAATATGCTATCTAGGTTGGTCATAACTTTCCTTCCAAGGAGTAAGCGTCTTTTAATTTCATGGCTGCAATCAGCATCTGCAGTGATTTTGGAGCCCAAAAAAATAAAGTCTGACACTGTTTCCACTGTTTTTCCATCTATTTCCCATGAAGTGATGGGACCAGATACCATGATGTTAGTTTTCTGAATGTTGAGCTTCGAGCCAACCTTTTCACTCTCCTCTTTCACTTTCAGCAAGAGGCTTTTGAGTTCCTCTTCACTTTCTGCCATAAGGGTGGTGTCATCTGCATGTCTGAGGTTATTGATATTTCTCCCGGCAATCTTGATTCCAGCTTGTGCTTCTTCCAGCCCAGCGTTCCTCATGATGTACTCTGCATATAAGTTAAATAAGCAGGGTGCCAATATACAACCTTGACATCCTCCTTTTCCTATTTGGAACCATGCTGAAGAAGCCGAATGGTTCCATGAAGACCTACAAGACCTTTTAGAACTAACACCCAAAAAAAGATATAGACATATAACTTCCTTAATGATGAAACTGAAGAGATTTAGATGTTGCTATCCAAAGTAGACTTCTTTGGCATGTTGATTATTTTGAGCTGAAAGTACTTGAGAAACACCAAATGCATAAAGGGCTCTCTGACCTCCTGCTTTCTATCTCAAAAGTAGATTATAAAACTTCCCATGAGAAAGATGCCTTTTCTGTGCCAGAAAGAAAAGAACATTCTTGTCACCAGGGACTGGGAATTGACACCAGAATGAACCTGTGTGAACAAAACTCGAGGCCCCTATCTATTGCTTAGCTCAGGATGGCCTGTATACCTCATTTACCTTTCTGTCTTTGAACTTCCCATACAAGTGGAGTTTCTGACCTGCTCATGGATGTGGGGTTCCCACTGATACATCATTAAATTTGATTTTCTGCTGTTAATCTGTCTCGTATCAATTTAATTCTTAGGCCAGCCAGAGGAATTATGAAGGATAGGGAGAAGTTTTCTTCCTTCCCATCAGTATCATTTTTATAAGAAGTAAAGACATCTGCTTGACTAGAACCTGGTTATAGCAGAAAAAAATCTGGGAGTTCCTGTTGGAATGCTTTGATAAGTTGATAGGCCAAAAAAGGCTGCTGAGGATTTATTTCTTCTCCATTCCTGATTTCTGAAAGATAAGTTTTATAAAGTTCAAGATGGGAAAGTTCTTTAAAGTATGGATAAAAATTATTTCTTTATAATCAGATGATTAAAAAAATGTGGGTTACTAGTAAACAAGTTTCTGCTTCTGTGATTTTATTCAGAGTATATTTTTGCTTTTAGGGAATGTAATATTAGTATCTTCATATAATACCATTAGGGAACCAGTAACCAAAACTTGCTGCCTTGACCAAGAACAATAACCACTGGCCTGAACTGTCTCACAATAGGAGGTCCCTTTTCCTATTGCCAAAAACTGGGAAAATTCAGGAGTCAAAAGGAGGGAAGACATGCCCACCCATAATATGTCTTGCAAAACTAACCTGAAAGAATTTTAGAGGGGCAAAAAGAGAAGGGAAGAGATGATATATCCTGCTAAACCCCCAGAAACCCTCACCCTAGAATCCATCTTGGCTGAGAGAGGCTCATGCTACCAGGAAGAATGAAATATGAGTTAGAGGAAATACGGGCCAAGCAAGATGACTGGCCAGAGACAACCTAGAAATTGACCTGATTACCATAAAACCTGAGGCTGTGAGCCACATGGCAGAGCAGTTCTCCTGGGTTCCCTTACCCAGCCCCTCTTGGCCTGGGTGCTCATTTACAATGAAGTCTTTTGGTTTGTCAGTACATGTGTGTCCTTGGACAATTTATTTCCCGGTGCTAGACAAAGCTCACTCTCCAGCCCATCCCCCTTCTGACAACATTAAAAATTATTTGGTGATTTGCTTTTATGATTTTCTCTAATTTACCTTTTTTTTCTGTATGTGTGCTAAGTCACTTCAGTCATGTCCAACCTTTCGTTACCCTATGCACTGTAGCCCACCAGGCTCCTCTGTCCATGGGATTCTCCACGCAATAATATTGGAATGGGTTGGCATGCCCTCCTTCAGGGGAACTTCCTGACCTGGAGATTGAACCTGTGTCTTTTATGTCTTTTGCATTGGCAGGCAGGTTTTTTACCACTCAGTTCAGTTCAGTTGCTCTTTGCCACTAAACATTACTAGTAAAAACAGAAAATTACATTAACATACTTTAAACGTAATGTTAGTTTAAAAGCACTAATGAACTAACTTACTCTATAAAGTACACAGTGACTAACTCTTTCACTGTCTGAGGTTTGAAATAGTTCTTTGTGTTAGAACTGTCTGACTCTTTGTGAGCCCATGGACTATCCAGGCTCTGCTTTCCATGATATCTTCCAGGCAAGAATACTGGAATGGGTTGATATTCCCTTCTTCTGATCTTCTTGATGCAGGGGTTGAACCGGGGGACTCCTGCATGGCAGGCAGATTCTTTACCATATGAGCCACTAGTTCATGAGATTAGGTAAGATGGTTTATTTACCATCACTGGAAATGGATTCTTTATTATTTTTTGTTTTCAAATGGTGAGATGTGGCTCTTAGACAAATACAAAGACCAAATGAGTGAAAACATAACACAAACTAGATTTGTGTAAGAATGCCAACTAATTTAAACTGCCAATAATATTCAGTCACTTCGGTGGCTCAGTCATGTCTGACTCTTTGCAACCCCATGGACTGCAGCACACCAGGCTTCCCTGTCCATCACCAACTCCCAGACCTTGCTCAAACTCATGTCCATTGAGTCAGTGATGGCAGCCAGCTCATCTTCAGTCATCCCATTCTCCTCCTGCCTTCCATCTTTCCCAGTATCAGGGTCTTTTCACATGAGTCAGTTCTTTGCATCAGGTGACCAAATTATTGGACTTTCAGCTTCAGCATCAGTCCTTCCAACAAATATTCAGTACTGATTTCTTTTAGGATGAACTGATTGGATCTCCTTGCAGTCCAAAGGACTCTCAAGAGTCTTCTCCAACACCACAGTTCAAAAGTATCAATTCTTCAGTGCTCAGCTTTCTTTATAATAAAGTCCAACTCTCACATCCATACATGACCACTGGAAAAACCATAGCTTTAACTAGACAGACCTTTGTCGGCAAAGTAACGTCTCTGTTTTTTAATATGCTGTCTATACTGCAAGGAGATCCAACCAGTCCATTCTAAAGGAGATCAACCCTGGATATTCATTGGAGGGACTGATGCTAAAGCTGAAACTGCAATACTTTGGCCACCTCATGCGACGAGTTGACTCACTGGAAAAGACTGTGATGCTGGGAAATGTTGGGGGCGGGAGGAGAAGGGGACAACGGAGAATGAGATGGCTGGATGGCATCACCGACTCTGTGGACATGAATTTGAGTGTACTCCGGGGGTTGGTGATGGACAGGGAGGCCTGGCGTGCTGTGATTCATGGGGTCGCGGAGAGTCGGACACGACTGAGCGACTGAACTGACTGACTGACTGACTGAGGTTGGTCATAGTTTTTCTTCCAAGGAGCAAGCATCTTTCAATTTCATGGCTGCAGTCACTATCTGCAGTGATTTTGGAGGCCCCCAAAATAAAGTCTCTCATTGTATCCACTGATTCCCTGTCTATTTGCCATGAAGTGATGGAACCAGATGTCATGAACTTAGTTTTTTGAATGTTGAGTTTTAAGTCAACTTTTTCATTCTACTCTTTCACTTTTATCAAGAGACTCTTTAGTTCTTCTTCACTTTCTGCCATAAGGGTGGTGTCATCTGCATATCTGAGGTTATTGATATTTCTCCAATAATATTATTCAACAAATTTTTAAAAGCATATTTTAGACAATTGGTTTCTGCCATGAAGATTCTTTCTTTCCCCTTCCATTATCCTTCCTTCTTCCTTTCTCTAACCTCAAATCAAGCATACAAATAATTTGAAGCAGCTGCATCTCAAGATATAAAAGAAGGAAATGGACGTGGTTGGGTTGAAATGGGAGCTGCCTACTTGTCTCTTGGTCTCTGCTCTTTATAGTCAAGCTGAAAATAAAAGGTTTTTCAGAAACATTCAGTTCAGTTCAGTCACTCAGTCGTGTCCGACTCTCCGCGACCCCATGAATCACAGCATGCCAGGCCTTCAGAAACATTAGGATTTCTCAAAGCCCAACTGGAAAATTCTTCCTATAACCTTAGATATATGATAATTCCCTAATTTTATATTGTAGGGTAATAAAGCTTGCCACCCCAAAATGTCTCTTTGGCAGGAAGACTGATTTAGGTTGATTATTTTTAAGGCCCTGTGACTCATGAAGAAACTTAGACCTTCCCTCTAACTGCCTAAAGAAGATATTAATAGATAGAAGACCTGTTCCATGAAGGGTGTTATGACCACAGATAACTAGGGTGTGAACCCGGTATGGCAGACAGGGAGGAACCTAGCAAAGTCTGTTTGTTAAAATCCTCTGTGTCCCATTCTCTCTGCCTGCCCAACAAACCTTTATTTACTAAATGTTTTTCCATCTTCATGTGATTTGTTTTCCTACCTTGAAATCCTTAGCCACCACTCAAAAACATCCTTTTATGTCTTTGGCTGAATATGGTATACACGGTGAAGGTTTCAGCCATTTTGGCAAATGACTCAGTTTTTCATGGGTCTCTCCCATGTATACATGTTATTAAACTTTGTTTGATTTTCTCCTGCTAATCTCTCACAGGTTAATTCTCAGATCTGCAAGAATAATATAGAAGGGCACAGGAAGTTTTCTTCCTCCCTAACAATACATGTAGTTTTGCTGATTTTTTGGATATCTGGATGATTGGGAGGCAGCCACTGGAAAAGGAAGGAAGCTGGTCAGGCCTTAACATCCATTTTGTCCCAATTCTTAGCTAGTCTCTGTGTCATTCTAACAGACCACAAAAGGCTACTTGATAAATTACCAGCACATGATAGAATGGGGAAACATCAGTTAAATTTCCTCCCATTATTCTTGAAACAAATGGGCAAACTAATAAACTGATTAGTTAATTTAAGTGCAAGTTCGCATTTCAGGGACAGGCTTTTGGAACTCTCAAGTTTATCTGGCAATTAACAAGCTGGGCAGAATATGACTTTTGGCTCAAATTCATAGGCATTGAAGTATATTTTTCAAAAATGCAAAAGGCATCGGGACTAGGTTTTACCTTGTAGAAGAAACCTGAAGCTCCAAATGGGATGTGCTCAAGTATCACTGAATTGAATATTGTCATAATTTGAAATTTGGTCCCCATGTAGAATCTTTTTGAGCTTCCACATGAGTGGTTTCTCGACAAAAATGTCAACAATAATCATAACCTTAAACACAATCATAACACAAACATTTTTGGCTAAAATCTATGAGATTGTTATTCTGTTTGGGCCCATTTGTTCTCATTGTCTACTAAAGACCGAGCTGGTGGAATTACACTTAATATCTAGAATGATCATGGACTTCATTTAGAAATAAGACTTTTATCACATTGTAAAACATTAATGAAATGGAAATGACATATAAGTCCTATAAAAGGCCTTTTTCTGGGAAGTCTCTGTGATCTGCAGCATCTGTGTGAATGCTAATACTTCTTAACAACCACTGACTCTTACTCTTCTACCCTAAGCAACAAATAACAACATCACACTCTCATTTCTTGGACAACAAATGTAGATTTCTTCACGTATATTTCTAAGACTGGAATGGTTGAAGGACATTTTTCTTGTTTGTGGGGATAATACGGAGAAGAAAGTGTATTAAAAGTGACATTGATATAAGTACTATTTTTGTATGGACTACTTTGGGGGAAAAAAAAGATTAATGATCTTGTTTCAACACTCATTTTACAAGAGAGAAAAAAAAAGATTCCATTTAATGATATTGTTACATAAGCTTAATTATCCAAGTTCCCAAACTCCAAATACAAGCCCAACATTACGGTAAGTAGTTAAAATGTCTCTTTTCATATTTTACATCCAGTAATCAGAACAGCATATATTCAGAGACTATCACAGTAAATTAACCCCTTATGGACCTATAATGAATTTTTTTTTAAAGAGTGCAGATCTTATTTCTAATTTTGACTGCTTACATGGGCCTGATCATTATTTTTATTGATAGAAGATTCTTACTGATAAAATTTTTAAATCAGCTTTTATTTGCATGCAGTTTTATTTGCTTCATAAAACCAGTATTGCCATCATTTAGCAACACCTTGAACAGTTTTCACAAGAAAAAGTGAGTTTACTATGCTACATCTGTGTGCTTATCATTTAGAGAAGTAATCTCAGCAATTTCTCTTGAGATTTTATTCACTGAAAAGAGAGCCTTTTAAAAAAGGACTGGACTTTTGAGGCAAAACAATTGGCATTGTCTTTTATGCCTGAATAAATGTTTGTACTTTATAGCAGTTTCCTAGCATTCTCCTTTTAAACAATGCTTGTCTCAAAATCAACATTGCACTCAATGATGTTTCTATTTTTGTTTTCCTTGATCAGTAACAGGGGAAGAAGAATATAATGGGCTCTTCAGAAAGCCTGTTCAGGGTAGCATGGAACTTAAGGGAAAGCTAGTCATCTAATGATTTCAAGGCAATTTACATTCTCACTACCCAGTTCACTTCTGTAAACAATTGGTGCTTGATGAGTGCCCAAAGGGCTAAAACACTGACTGCACATTTCTGCTACATTTACAGGAATAAAGCAGTACACATGTACAAAGCATGTGAGGCAAGAACTACTGCATGCTTTTGCCAGAGTTCAGCTCAGAAAACAAGACCAAATGAAGCAGAATGCAAAACAGGTTAAAATTATGAGTGCATGTGCTAGTTTGCGTTTTCTAATATGAGATGTCCAAAAGAAAAATAAGCAATTGGGTTGAATAAGAATATATTTTGAAATTTAAATGTGTATAGAAAACAGAATGGGAATGTGAAATTGTTAAATATTTAATTTGAAGGAAATCTATATTTGAATAGCTCAATTTTTACAAAGCCAAGTTTATACAGGGAAAATCCCAAAGACTGAATACAAAAAGATTGGAAATGAAATACATTTTTACCTAAAAACATGATAACTTGGAGGCTGAAAACTCTTCAATTAAAAGTGTTATCTATGCAATATGTTTTCTTAACTAAACCTTTCTTTCTAATGTTTAAAACGTTGGTTTTTCAGTGATAACACGATGATTCAAAAGAGAATGGCCAGTTTCATAGTTTCCTTTTCCTTGAACCAAAATGAAATACTTTAACAAAACATCATTTTAGTTAATCACTTAACTGAATCACTAGCAGTGAATAGCTCAAGGTCTTGTTTAAAGAACCTCAGTAATACCAAAAAGCAGAAGAGAATATGAAAAGAAAGAAAATCTGGACTAAGTATGATCTGAAAAATTAATTTAAGGCATTCTTTTTTCCCTTTGCTTCTTCCAACAAAGTAATAACAGTTGGGAATCTTTCACATACAATTGGCCTCAAGCAGTCCATGAAATACAGAGAATACAGAGACAGAGAACTGAAGCTACAATTGTTTCAAAGACCTCAATCTACACTATCCTTCAGTATGCAAATAAAATATATTAAAGGTATAATAAGGAAAGCCTGGTTGTAGGGGGAGAGAAATGGAATCCTGTGTAAATATTCAGACTCATGACTGAAAGCACTATAGATTATATGATCTAAAATATTCACCATATGTTTTAAAGTAAATGTATCACTGTGGCAAAAATCAGGTATTATTAACGGAATCTCTATTAAAATAACCAAGAATAGTGCATTTATCTTTTAAAATTGTAATTTCAAGTTTACCATTTATCTATGCAAAAGAATTACATTAAAAGATTGCACTATATATAATACTGAAAGCTAATTGCTTTATATATAAATACATACAGATTATAAATAAATATAAACATATATTCATATTCAAAATCATATCTTCTCACACTCACAATGTGTATACACACACACACACACACACACACACACACACACACACACACATACTATGCATTAGCATGTATGTGCATAAATATAAATGTATAGTATATTATACATTATGTTACATACGTACATATAAGTTATACAAATCTATAAATTATACATATAATATTATATATAAATATATATTACTAGCAGATGCCAAATTCTTTCATAAAATGTCAATTCATTCATATAATGGGATGAAATATGAAGCAGCAAGAACTAAGCCAGTTATGAAAATTCATTAACCTGAGGAGTCATAAATTAAGATCAAAATAAGACATTAAGAGTTCCAAGTTACAATACATATATAAATATTTTTTTGTAAAGTGAGTTCAGTATCTGTTATACCCAATAATCTGTTTTGGGGATCTAATTATTTTACTTTGTTTATAAAAAATAAGAAAAGAAAGTAAAATTTATGATTAAGCTAGAATTATATTACTAAATAATTAACTGTAAAATAATATTTGAAGTTCTTTAAATAGTCAATTATCTCTAAAACTCTCAGTAATAATAATAGCAAACATATGTTGTATGGAACATAAACATGTATGTTCTAAAAACTTATATTAAGTTACTACTTTGTGAAGTTTTACAGTTGATATCAATAATAGTTTCTTTCCCTTCCAAACTAGATTGGTGCCTGTTTAGAGATAGAATAGTATGTTTCAGACTTCATCAATATTGAGCAATGTTCTCCTCTTTTCCCACAGAAAATAGCTCTCAGATACTCAATTAATTTAGTCATTATTGACAATTTTCTTTCATTGTAATTTTAAATAAATATGGTCAAACATACTACGTATAAACTCTTTATGTTTACAGATCTAAAAAATTGTAAAACTGTATTTTCAAATTAAAAAGAGCAAATCTATAAAATTATCAAAGCTGTATTGTTCTTTTTGTACATGAATAATTTTTATATCTAATAATTGCTATTTTAACAAGTCCATCAATCTAAAAGTGTGCCCCCAAATGTAACCCAGGAAGATTTTAAAGTTTTTACCTAATTAAAATTTCTTCCTTGAAGTAAATAAAAATTCAACCATAAAATGCCTGAGATAACAAATCACACATTTATTTTATTAAATAAATTAAGAAATTAATATGTTACCCTATATAAAGTTCTTTCTATCAAGCTTGGAGGCCTCCACTCAACTGAAACTGCTTGTTGAGTTTAGCAGTGACCCCAAATTGTGAATCTAGTGGTCATTTGTAAACTTAATCGTATTTAGTAACCAGCAGCATCTAACATGGTTGATGACTGCATTTCTCGAAACATACACGTTACTTGGCTTTCCATATACCATACCCTTCTTGCTTTTCATGCCAATTCCCTTGTGTCTTCTTCTCACTTTCCTTTATTGATTTATCTAATTTCTCTGACCTTTAAAATTAGAGCTCTAGGCATTAGTCATCTCTATACTCTTTCCTCCCTATACCCACTACTCAGAATTTCAATCTTTTCTTCCACAGCCATGTCGTTATATATGGCCACCAACCTATTTCTCACTTAGATTGTTGCAGTAGGCTCCTAACTGACTCATGGCTCTTATTTTGGACATTTACATCTGTTTTGACAGTGTAACTAGTGATCTTTTCCCCTGATAACTCACATCACTTTAATCCTCTACTCAGAGCCCATGTAGCTCCCATCATATTCAGAATAAATCTAAATCTATATGGTGGCCTCCATATTTCTACCTAATCTGGTTCTATTCCTTTTCCATCCTAATACCTTAACCTTGCTCAGTCTGCCCCAGTACACTGAACTCTCTGATGGTTCTTGAACACAGCAGGTACCCTGCAGCTCAGGCACTCTACTTAGACAGCCTCTTCCTGCATTGCTCTGTTCCCAGATAACTTCAAGGCTTCCTGTGTTTACCTGATTCAGTTCAGTTCAGTTCAGTTCAGTCACTCAGTCGTGTCTGACTCCTTGCGACCCCATGAATCACAGCATGCCAGTCCTCCCTGTCCATCAGCAACTCCCAGAGTTCACTCAAACTCATGTCCATCGAGTTGGTGATGCCATCCAGCCATCTCATTCTCTGTCGTCCCCTTCTCCTCGCGCCCCCAATCCCTCCCAGCATCAGAGTCTTTTCCAGTGAGTCAACTCGTCGCATGAAGTGGCCAAAGTATTAGAGTTTCAGCTTTAGCATCAGTCCTTCCAATGAACACCCAGGACTGATCTCCTTTAGAATGGACTGGTTGGATCTCCTTGCAGTCCAAGGGATTCTCAAGAGTCTTCTCCAGCACCACAGTTCAAAAGCATCAATTCTTCAGTGATCAGCTTTCTTCACAGTCCAACTCTCATATCCATACATGACCACTGGAAAAACCATAGCTTTTACCCCCAATCAATTCTGGAATTAACTATGACCTTCTCAATGAAGGTTTCACTGACCACCCACTTTTATTTATTTTTTTTAATTTTTAATTTTTTTAAAGTAAGTATTTTTTATTGAAGGCAAATTATTTTACAATATTATATTGGTTGGTTTTGCCATACATTGACATGAATTCGCCCCGGGTTTACATAAGTTCCCCCTCCTGAACCCCCCTCCCACCCACTTTTAAATCATAACCCCATAACCTCATAGATCACCTCATCTCCTCCCTATGCCCTGCTTCATTTTGTTCACTATCATTTAACACCATTTTACAGTTCTATGCATTTTATTTTATTATCTGTTTTTCCTCACCAGAATGCACACAAGTGGAGGCATTTTTGTGTGCTTAGTTTCTCTATCCTCAGTTTCTGACAGAATGACTAGCATGTTCTGGTCAATCAGTATCTTGGAAAATAGTAAAAAGCAAAATAATTTATCTTTACTACAATGTCAGATGGGGTCCAGTTGTTCTTTTTTTTTTTTTAACTAGAAAATACTGAACTAATGGCAACCATACAAGTTTATGCAAACAGAATTCTCAAACTAATGAGAGTATATCTGCAAACTTTTAAGTAGCAGAAACACTTGTCTCCAGCTGAATTTCATGGCCTTTGGATGCTGAAGATTTGGTTTAAATCCTGGTTCTGATACTTTCTAGCCCTAAAAGTTTACTTAATTTGTCTAAACTTCGATTTCCACATCTACGGAATGAATATGAAATTTTCACACAATTACTATGTGGGTTTAGCAAAGCAAATGATTTGACTGTCATGATTATTTGTTGTTTAATTACACTATGATTTTACTTTTAATTTCAGTGTTATTATTATAAGACCTCTATGCCAGGGATCTTGAGTTTCTAGGTAAGGAGGGAGATTGTGATATAAAACCAATCTGGCTGACTCAAGAGAAGCTCAAAACTGTAACAGTGTCCTCAATGTCATCCCACTTGTAATCATTTAAACAATCATCCTTCATTGGAAAAATAAAGATTTTACACACATATTTTAATTCCATTCCTGCTAAGAGACTATGAGACAAAAGGAGGCTTTTAGAAACAGAGAATCATTTCAGTTTCACAATTAAATGTTCATTCAGTGCAGTGACTATGTGCAAGTGTTTCTGAAAATCCGGTGTACTCTTTTTTTTTTTCCTTTGCAATTTTATTTTTATTTATTTTTTTTTCAAAACAACTGTATGTAACAAAATTTTGTGAAAATCTAAAGAAAATTATATAGAAATATGAAAGAGTAATGATTTAACAACATCAACATGGGTCACCAATACAAAATTAAATTGCCAAGACTTGGGGAATAAAAAAGAATATAACAGAATGAATTTTAAAATGTATTGAGAATGCATTACCTGAGTTATTTCCTCTTATATGAATATGTGTGGATTTCTATTTGTGTTTTTTTTTTTTTGAACAGAGGAAAATTTATGCGTCGAACCTGGACTGGTCACTTATGATAATATACATGCTACAATTCCATTCTCCCCAATCATTCCACCTTCACCCTCTCCCACAGAGTCCCAAAGACTGTTCTAAATGCCTATGTCTCTTTTGCAGTCTCTTATACAGGGTTCAGGTTACCATTTTTCTAAATTCCATATATATGCGTTAATATACAGTATTGATGTTCTTCTTTCTGGCTTACTTCACTCTGTATAATAAGAGCCCCGTGTATCCAGAGTCTTTATTCATACTAATGTATACAGTATAAAAACTGTAAGAGTCTCAAATGGACATTTGTTTGCTCTTCCTTTGTAATTGCTTTGTTTGTACTGTTGAGTGACATATTTCTGAGGTTTATGAAGTAGATCCTGGGATTCTGTGTTTTGTTTTTTGTAAAGCTTTCCTAAGATATAACTGATAAAGTGTAAGATATTAAAAGTATATAATATAATGATTTGATATACATATATACTGTGAAAGGATTCCCCTCATGAAGTTAATTAACACTTCCATCACCTCCATATATTTACCTTGTGTGTGTGTGAGAACATTTAATTATACTGTCTTAGCAAATTTCAATGATCTAATACAGTGGTGTCAACTATAGTCACCATGGTATAAATTAGATTTTCACTGTACTCATCTTATGACAAAATTTGTACCCCTTGGTTGGAAGAGGTCACTGAAAGGACAGGAGCTGTCTGCTGGTAGACCTGAGAGCTGAACCCAGGCAATCAGAGGCTCCTCACCCCTCCCCTGTCCTTGGAATGTATGTTCTACTTCCCACAGTGGTGGCTAACTTCAAGGACTTAGCCTTGAGAGTACAATGTGTGGTTGAGGCCATCTGGATGGTATACTTGACTGAATCCAGTTCAGGTTTCCATATGAACTTTTAAGATTCTGGTGGGTAGGTGCAGACATCTATTCTTCTTGTAGTCACCCAAGATAAGCCTTGTATGTAAGTTCTCTTGCTTATTAAGCCTTCCACCTACCAATAGGGAGTGGTCTGCCTCTCTCTTTAGTCTCTCCTTGCTCCCTTTGCATTGGAGCCTATTTTAGATTTCCAGGGAACTCTTGAGGTTACAAGACAACATTTTTTTTCCCCCACACTCTCCCTACTTTCCCTACTCCCCAGCCCTGTTTTCCTACTCTATTTCTGTGAGTTCAATTTAGGGTGGAGGAGGAGTGCCACATCTAAATGACCCCATGCATAATCTGTCTTCGTTTGGCTTATTTCACTTACCACAATGTCCTTCAGTCACATCCATGTTATTGCATATGGCAGGATTTCCTTCTTTTTTAAGGTTAAAAATATTCCATTGTGTGTGTGTTTGTGTGTATATACACATATATAATCACGTTTCCTCATTCATTCATCTGTTCATAAACACTGATGTTAGGTCCAAACTCTGGCTATTGTGAAGAATGCGGCAGTAAATGTAGGATGCAGGTATTTCTCTGACCAGTGGTTTCATCTGAGGTTCTCTTAAACTAAGACTTCCCTACCTTCTTTGTCTATGCCTCAAGATATTAATCTGAAACTAAGTAGGACAAAACTTATAAATTTATTTAATCACCAATGTTTGAAAAGAATCAAATATTCCTCTAGTTTATACACTAGACTCAAGTGTCAAAAGGCAACATTTTCAGTTTATTTTCTTCTGAAAATATCAATAATAGAAAAGTTGAAAATAAAAAAGCCTACAGTGAAATCTTATATTAACTTGAAAACTTCCTGAGCTACCTGTAGAGCCTGTGTCATGGTTCCATTAAAGCTGGAAGACCTCCTTTCCCTCTAACTTGATTTCATAAGTGAATCATACCTGATACAGTCAGCAATTCTGACTCAGAATTAAACTGTTATGAATAAACAATACATCATCATCCAGCATATGGAAGAACTCAAGGTCAAAATTTTACCAGAATATTTTACAATATAGCAATTCTTAACTAATTTATTCCTTTAGAATTCATGAATTAATTCACTTACTTTTATCTTCAAAATAAAATGGACTTTTTAATTTTAACTTTCCTTTTCTCCCAAAGCAAGATATGGCTATCTTAATACATTATTTCCCTCATCTCAGTTCAAAATGAGATCGTCACACTAATTAAATTATTCTTGTTTTTGTTGTGTTTTAGTTGCTAAGTCATGTGTGACTCTATTGTGACCCCCATGGACTGTAGCCCACCAGGCTCCTCTGTCCATGGAATTTCCCAGGCAAGAATACTGGAGTGGGTTGCCATTTCCTTCTCTAAAGGAGATCGTCCCAACCCAGGGATTGAACCCACCTCTCCTGCTTGGCAAGTGGATTCTTTTCTGCTGAGCCACCTGGGAAGACCGAAATTACTCTTAGCTGTCCTTTTTAACCATTAGAGCATATTTTAATGCAAGAGTTTATGGATTGTGGCCCTAATTTACTTATTGTAGTCTATGAACAAGTATTTCCAATAGTTAACTACCCTTCTATTCCTGAATTAGTTCAGTTCTACTATAAACAATTAGTTGAGCAATTATGTGCTAGTCACTGTACTACATACAGTGTCAGCAAAATGAAAATGTATAACTTCTATAGAGAAGTTATATAGTATCTTCATTGCTCATAGGCTCTGAGATGTTACAAAATTCATAATAATACAAAAGGACAAAGTAATCTTTTTAATTCTTTTGAAGTAATCTAAATAAAAAAATTATTTTAAAACAGGGATAAAATAAAAGGAGAAGAAAGACACAATTAAAGATTATAGTGCACTTAATATTTTAAAGGATTACAGCTTTTCTAGATTTTGGGGCCAAAACCATGGAGAAAATTCCTCTAGTTATTTGTTTTGATCAAAAAAAATTAACATACACATGTTTTCACATTTGGAATATTCATATGTACTAGATATTTGAGAGCTATGGCTTATTATTAGGGTGTGTATCTGGAAGGTTACTGTTCTGTATTTTTAATTAAAGACATATCCATGATCTCTATCATATGATTATACATTGAGTGCATGCATGCTAAGTTTCTTCTGTCATGTCTGACTTTTTGCGACCCTTTGGACTGTAGCCCACCAAGCTCCTCTGTCCACGGAATTCTCTAGGCAAGAATACTGGAGTGGGTTGTCATGCCCTCCTACAGGGGATCTTCCCGATCCAGAGACTGAACCTGTGTCTCTTATGTGTCTTGTAGATTCTTTACCACTAGCACTACTTGGGAAGCCCATGATTATGCATTAGGTTAGATTAAAGGTGTTTTATGAAATGAGACCACAACTGGTGGCCTCATTCATACCTCTATGGATGTGGGGCTGTAAAGATAAATAGGCTGATGGTGAAATGAGAGAATAATTCAGCACAATAGTACTTCAATACCAACATATCTGAAAGGATACTTTCAAACTGGATTTATTTATTGAATAACCATTATTAAAATCTCCTATGTACCATGCACAGAGGATGCAAAGATGAAATAAAACAGTCCCTGACTCCAACAAATGCAGTGTTATGCTCCCTTTTGACAGCCCCTGCTCCCAACAGCTGTCTTAGGAATAACAGATCAGAGAAATATGACTCAGGATGACTCCCATAAGAGATGATCTTTCTCGTGCATCTTTTACAAAGCAAAATCAAGGCTCACATGGACTGCTTTACTCTCATTTAATTAAAAAAAATCATAAGCCATTCTTTTAAATTATTCCTGCTTATCTGCAATAATATTTAAATTATATAAATAGATCTCCTCATCATTAAACTACATTGCTTGCTCATGAAATCTGATATTAGAGTGAACAAATAAAGATTTGGAATGTGACACCCAAAGGTCACTGCCTGCTGATTCAATGGTTAAATGTTAAAGGTAGTATATACTTTTATGAAAAAAATGAAAATAAAAAGATAAGCATCTGGAGCAAATGCTTTGACAAATGAAGCTTTTCTTTATCCTTATGAACAACGACTGCTTTCCTCTGTAAGGAAAAATCTCATTAGTATTTCAACGATAATAAACCAGTAAGTTGATCAAACTGTCCCTGGAAGATAAAGTGTCAAATATATAAATGCTATTCATCTGTGAACGCCTTTTTCTTCCTTTGAAAAAATAGCAATTCTCATAATTTTCTCTGACAGGGGATAAAAATAGAACTCGGAGAAAAGCACCATTCTTTTAATGAAGGTTTTTCTCATTGGAAACCCCAATGTCTCAGCTTTCTGCTGACGTTTGTGCCTTTTGATTTTTATAGTGCAGCTTTGTCTTTGGGCAGCTTGCTCTGACGCAGAACCAATTTATATTTGCCTAATTAGAATTCAGAAGGCAATGAAAGGTTGGAGATCTTTTAAACTGTTTGCCAAAATCTCTTTCATGGCTATAATTCAAATTCTTTAATTCAATGAAATTTTATTTAAAATTATCCAAATTAGATAAATCATGACAAGGCAACTAAGAGCACACCACTTTGAAACTCAAACTATAGCCAACTATATATGTGCTGTGCTTAGTTGTTCAGTTGTGTCCAACTGTTTGTGACCCCATGGACTCTAGCCCACCAGACTCCTCTGTCTGTGGGGATTCTCCAGGGGAGAATGTTGGACTGGGTTGCCATGCCCTCCTCCAGGGATCTTCCCAACCCGGGGAGCGAAGTCAGGTCTCCCTCACAGCAGGTGGATTCTTTACCGTCTAAGCCAGCAGAGAAGCCAAAGAATACAGGAGTGGGTAGCCTATCCTTTCCCCAGGGGAACCTCCTGACCCAGGAATCTAACTAGGGTCTCCTGCTTTGCAAGTGGATTCTTTACCAGCTAGCGACCAGGGAAGCCTGTATATATGTGTTCTCCAGGCCAGTACTCTATCCTGGAGAATTCCATGGACAGAGGAGCCTAGTGGGTTACAGGCCATGGGGTCACAAAGATTCAGACATGAATGAGCAACTAACACACATACACATATAACACATATATATGTGCATATATATCAGTTCAGTTCGGTCGCTTAGTCGTGTCCGACTCTTTGCGACCCCATGAACCACAGCACGCCAGGCCTCCCTGTCCATCACCAACTCCCGGAGTTCACTCAAACTCATGTCCATCGAGTCGGTGATGCCATCCAGCCATCTCATTCTCTGTCGTCCCCGCCTCCTTCTACCCCCAATCCCTCCCAGCATCAGAGTCTTTTCCAGTGAGTCAACTCGTCACATGAGGTGGCCAAACTATTGGAGTTTCAGCTTTAGCATAAGTCCTTCCAATGAACACCCAGGATTGATCTCCTTTAGAATGGACTGGTTGGATCTCCTTACAGTCCAAGGGACTCTCAAGAGTCTTCTCCAGCACCACAGTTCAAAAGCATCAATTTTTCGGCGCTCAGCTTTCTTAACAGTCCAACTCTCACATCCATACATGACCATGGGAAAAACCATAGCCTTGACTAGACGGACCTTGGTTGGCAAAGTAATGTTGGCAAATCTCTGCTTTTTAATATGCTATCTAGGCTGGTCATAACTTTCCTTCCAAGGAGTAAGTGTCTTTTAATTTCATGGCTGCAATCAGCATCCACAGTGATTTTGGAGCCCCCAAAAATAAAGTCTGACACTGGTTCCACTGTTTCCCAATCTATTTCCCATGAAGTGATGGGACCAGATGCCATGATCTTAGTTTTCTGAATGTTGACCTTCGAGCCAACCTTTTCACTCTCCTCTTTCACTTTCATCAAGAGGTCTTTGAGTTCCTCTTCACTTTCTGCCATAAAGGTGGTGTCATCTGCATATCTGTGGTTATTGATATTTCTCCCGGCAATCTTGATTCCAGCCTGTGCTTCTTCCAGCCCAGTGTTCCTCATGATGTACTCTGCAGGGTGACAATATACAACCTTGACATACTCCTTTTCCTATTTGGAACCAGTCTGTTGTTCCATGTCCAGTTCTAACTGTTGCTTCCTGACCTGCATACAGGTTTCTCAAGAGGCAGGTGGTCTGGTATTCCCATCTCTTTCAGAATTTTCCACAGTTTATTGTGATCCACGCAATCAAAGGCTTTGGCATAGTCAATGAAGCAGAAATAGATGCTTTTCTGGAACTCTCTTGCTTTCTCCATGATCCAGTGGATGTTGGCAATTTGATCTCTGGCTCCTCTGCCTTTTCTAAAACCTGCTTGAACATCTGGAATTTCATGGTTCACATATTGCTGAAGCCTAGCTTGGAGAATTTTGAGCATGACTTTACTAGCGTGTGAGATGAGTGCAATTGTGCGGTAGTTTGAGCATTCTTTGGCATTGCCTTTCTTTGGGATTGGAATGAACACTGACCTTTTCCAGTCCTGTGGCCACTGCTGAGTTTTCCAAATTTGCTGGCATATTGAGTGCAGCACTTTCACAGCATCATCTTTCAGGATTTGAAATATCTCAATTGGAATTCCATCACCTCCACTAGCTTTGTTCATCGTGATGCTCTCTAAGGCCCACTTGACTTCTCATTCCAAGATGCCTGGTTCCAGGTGAGGGATCACGCCATTGTGATCATCTTCATCGTGAAGATCTTTTTTGTACAGTTCTTCTGTGTATTCTTGCCACCTCTTCTTAATGTCTTCTGTTTCTGTTAGGTCCATACCATTACTGTCCTTTATCAATCCCATCTTTGCATGAAATGTTCCCTTGGAATCTCTAATTTTCTTGAAGAGATCTCTTGTTTTTCCTATTCTGTTGTTTTCCTCTATTTCTTTGCATTGATCGCTGAGGAAGGCTTTTTATATATATATATCAGTTCAGTTCAGTTCACTTATACTCCATGTATTATGTATCTATAATATTTTACAATGTAAAATTGACTTAAAGATAAAAATTTCAAGTAGTTGTTCACCTGAACCTCTTGCAGAGAATCAACTGAGAAATCATTAAAGGGAAAAATTGCCTTTTCTTTTAAAATGATTTGTAAAACAGGTACATATAAGTCAGTATAATCAGGGTCCCTGTTGGAGGCCACGTTGACTAAAACTGTCATTTTTCTCACTCTCCCCCTCAATTGGTGTTGTTCCTGGATCACACCCAAGACATCTGTTCAGCTGTGCTCTAGCCTTTAAATATGATCATGCTGTGATTAGTGGCATAGAATGCTTGGTGCTGGGACTGGGTTGTATAATACAGTCCACTGTTACTTACCATGCTCCTCCTGTGCATTTGCTAAGCAGATGGTCAGGGTTAGGGGTACATCTGTGACCATGGGTTAGGGGTACATCTGTGACCATGAAAGAAATGTGTTTTCATTGCAACCCCCACTGGCCTAAACAGAGAATGAACTCCTGGTCTTTGCCTTGTTAAGCCCTTACTCTAACAAAACAAGATAATCAGTTCAGGTGCTAAGTCAATAAAGTAAGCAAACACTAATTTATGCCCAAGAAGAAAATAATCAGGCTCATGGTGATATTTGGTTGTGGCAATATTTGTTTGGGCCAATATCCCAGAAGGAAAATACTGAAGATTCCAAAAATAGAGGGCAAAGACAGGGTCAGGTTCTACAAAAAATACTTAATGAAGAATAGGTAAAATGCTGTGGCCAGTATACATGAAATGAGAGAGAGGAGGGACACAGCTTGGAAGTCTACAAGAAGCGCCACACTGAAATCTAAAAGCCAGGTAGTTACCACAGGCATAATGCTGAGAATTATCTTAAGTGCCTTACACATATTAACTTAATTCTCAAGATATTCCCACAAAGTAGATGTCTCTATTCACATTTTACAGCCTGAGGAATCTAGGATTCAGAGAAGTTAACTGACTCTCTCAAGATAAATATCTTCTAAGGTCAACATTCTTAAGAATTGAAAAGAGGATAAAATAAAGAGAGATAAAATAAAGTCATCATTTTAAAAATAATAGTGTTATTCAAGTGCCTACATTTTAAAAGAATTAAAGAAAAATAGTTGGAGTGTGAGTATATTATAAAAGAAGTGGCAGAGGATATAATGTGGGATTGGGACCCACCAGAACAGGTGGGCCTGTTCTGCCAAATTTTACATTTATTAATGAATCTACACACATGAGTTACATCTTGATATTTATGTCTGGGAGTGAAAATGTGCATGGCATCTTCTCAAGAGGCAACATTTGCTGAAGCTACTGGTTCTAAAATGAGTGACAATAAGGGTAGCAAGTTAGCTGGGTAATAATGATATAAGGAACAGGAGGCAATGCCATCAGAACTTGGATGAGAAAAACTTGATTAAGATTCAGGCTAATGTTGAGGTTTGTGTATTAAATGTTTCAATTTGAGTAAAAGGTCAAAATGGATATTCACACTGAAAGTATTTATACACAGATAAAGCTAAAGACAGCTTCCCTGGTGGCTCAGAGGTTAAAGCCTCTAATTCCAATGCGGGAGACCCAGGTTTGATCCCTGGGTTGAGAAGATCCCTGAAGAAGGAAATAGCAACTCACCCCTCACGACGAAGATAATCATGATGGCGTGATCACTCACCTGGAACCAGACATCTTGGAATGTGAAGTCAAGTGGGCCTTAGAGAGCATCACTACAAACAAAGCTAATGGAGGTGATGGAATTCCAATTGAACTATTTCAAATCCTGAAAGATGATGCTGTGAAAGTGCTGCACTCAATATGCCAGCAAATTTGGAAAACTCAGCAGTGGCCACAGGACTGGAAAAGGTCAGTGTTCATTCCAATCCCAAAGAAAGGCAATGCCAAAGAATGCTCAAACTACTGCACAATTGCACTCATTTCACACGCTAGTAAAGTCACGCTCAAAATTCTCCAAGCCAGGCTTCAGCAATATGTGAACCGTGAACTCCCAGATGTTCAAGCAGGTTTTAGAAAAGGCAGAGGAGCCAGAGATCAAATTGCCAACATCCACTGGATCATGGAGAAAGCAAGAGAGTTCCAGAAAAGCATCTATTTCTGCTTCATTGACTATGCCAAAGCCTTTGACTGTGTGGATCACAATAAACTGTGGGACATTCTGAAAGAGATGGGAATACCAGACCACCTGACCTGCCTCTTGAGCAACCTGTATGCAGGTCAGGAAGCAACAGTCAGAACTGTACATGGAACAACAGACTGGTTCCAAATAGGAAAAGGAGTACGTCAAGGTTGTATATTGTCACCCCGCGTATTTAACTTCTATGCAGAGTACATCATGAGGAACGCTGGGCTGGAAGAAGCACAAGCTGGAATCAAGATTGCTGGGAGAAATATCAATAACCTCAGATATGCAGATGACACCACCCTTATGGCAGAAAGTGAAGAGGAACTCAAAGACCTCTTGATGAAAGTGAAAGAGGAGAGTGAAAATGTTGGCTTGAAGCTCAACATTCGGAAAACAAAGATCATGGCATCTGGTCCCATCACTTCATGGGAAATAGATTGGGAAACAGTGGAACCAGTGTCAGACTTTATTTTTTGGGCTCCAAAAAGACTGCAGATGCTGATTGCATCCATGAAATTAAAAGACGCTTACTCCTTGGAAGGAAAGTTATGACCAGCCTAGATAGCATATTAAAAAGCAGAGACATTACTTTGCCAACCAAGGTCCGTCTAGTCAAGGCTATGGTTTTTCCTGTGGTCATGTATGGATGTGAGAGTTGCAGCTTTGTCCTATGGATGACTGGAAAATTTTACCATATTCTTCTTTTTTAAAAGTTGATTTGTTCATAAGTCCCCTACCTAGTACACTTTTTCTTTGACTAAATCCAAATTTTGTTTTTGTCTTTTTTCTCTCTTTGAACTCTATTTCCTGAGAAGCATACCATTTTTCTGTTTTTATCCCTAAGTCTCTAAAAGTCTTATCTATTGCTGTATAAAAACTGGCTTCAGTACAGAAGAAAGAGTATAAAGAATTTACCAGATGGAGAAAATTAGAATACCACTTTGGGGGGATCCCCATATGTGTTCAGATTCTTGCTGGAGCCTTTGGTCTTTACATCATCTTTTACCTCAATCTCTGACATTCTCTGATCTATCATCACTTGGCTCAGAATTCCAGGTCTCTGTGACCTGTGGCCTTTCTATGGCCTTTACCAGTTCTGTTATCTACTTTTTCCTGGATTCCTGACCTTTAACCAGTTTCTTCATCTTGAACTCACGCTCAAATACAAATCATTTAAGCAGATGCTTTTGATTTTTTTCTGCTAAATGACAGGGACTGTGATAGGCCCTTAGAACACAGACCTGAAAAATAATCCACTTTTCTTCAAGGATTGATGCCTTTGTTTCCTCTCTGCCTTTCTACCATCATAACTTTATGCCAGTTGGCTTCCATCATCACTGCTCTACTGGAATCATTCTCTCAAAGGTTGCCAGTGGTCTCTTTGTTCCAAAATTAAATAGCTGTTTTTAAAAAAAATGCAATATTTTCTTTCTCCTTGACTTTCCTCTTATTTCTGGTTCTTTTGCACATCCCCTTGCAACTCTGCCACCTTTTCTTGTTTATTACAAGGTATTACTCCAGCCTCTACAACAGTTTCATTTTATTTTCTTTGGTGTTATTTGACTGACCCACCTAAGTTTGCAAATATTAGATCTAGATCTTCTATCCTCATTTTGCACTGTCTTCCAAAATCAAAACAAACAAACAACAGCAACAAAAATTTCTAACTTCCAAACAAATTCAGGCAGAACTATATTTTATTCATCTTGTTTTATTTGTTCACTAAGCATCTTTTATTTATCTCTAAGCCTGCTCTTTTACTTAATCTTTGTACCTATGAAGGGTGAAGGCAGATTAAATATTTAAGAAATCATGACTTTTAACAATTCTATGGCAGGGGAATAGTAAATCCAACTTGTCTTAGCAGTTCCACATTTACATTTATAGTTGCATGCTTGCTTCATCATTTTTATCTCTACTAAAAAGTTCTAGCAGAAAATCTTAATGTTAACACATCCATAGTTTAATAAATTGCTTTTCTCCTCTAATCCATCCTCTCTTTTATATATCCACATTTTTATTAGAAATACATTGAATATAAACCTGAATTCAAGAGCAAGCAAAGTCTATTTGGAAAATGATAAGCTCAGTCTTTCTTGGAAATATTGCCATTGTTCTAATGTGGAAAACTGGAATAATTTGGGGATTTCTTCTTTTTCACTTTCCAGATAAAAGAAGTTTCTAAATTCTCCAGATTTAGCATCAGCAATTAAAGTAATAGTAACTAACACCTGATTTTGGAATATAGCTTGGAAGTTTACAATGCTTCCTCTTACACATTTTCTCATTAAATGGAGAGAAGATGGGTATGTAAGCAAGTTGCAGTATTACATTATCATAATCCTGTGAGTTTGGTCCCATTTAACAGATGGATATGCCAAGGCTGAGTTAAGAGATTTATAATTCAGAATTTATGCTTTTTATTCCATATGACACTACTTCATGATAGTGACTCTCAAACTTGCTTTTTTCTTCCTATGTCTATTATATAGTTTAGGATTTACTTCCAATATAAATTAGTAGAATGCTTCATTTTGTATCACTACATCTTTGTTATTTCTTGATACTATTCATATTGCATATTGTCATCATTCTCTGTTGCATTATATTTCATTTAAAATGTTTTTTTCTGATTATAAAATAGATAAAGATTCTCATCTCAGATGCCTGAAGATGTTTAATTTGCTGTATATTGGTATTTATTATTTTGGAAGAAAAATCTGAGGCCCTTTTAAGTTTTGGTCTTTTTGTTTTCTTAATTGGGTATTCTTAGAAATTCATCTACTTTTGAATACATACATCTATGTCTAATTATTGAACTGTTTTAGAATACTAAGTTTTAATTTTCTGTGATTGCTAAACATTTTTCTCTCCTTCCAAATTTCATGTAACAAGTAAATTTTAACTTCCATCTTTATTTCTATTTTGCTAAAAGTATTCTCACATATTAATTTGCAAAAAGGAAGAAAAAAGAATGAGGCAAACTAGTCTGAAAATTATGAGGTAAAATTTCACTTTAAGAATTTAGAAAAATCATAATATACATAAAACGAAAGAAATGACATAGTAAAATTTTCAACAGATTGTATGATGTAGAAAGCAAATAGAATAGAGAATGTCAACAAAATAAAAAGTTGCCTCACTAAAAAGACAAATAAGATCAACAAACATTTAGCAAGAATAATAAAGACTTAAAATCACCCTAAATTTAAAAAAAATAGATACACCTTTGGGGAGTAATTTAAATTCTGCACTGGTCTTTACTAGCTAATGTCTATAATCTTTCAGTTCTTAATATGGAAACTTTTAGCAACTGTTTCTGCTCAATAAAATGTAAATATACCATGGGGTCTAGATGTATTCTGCATTTAAAGCTATAGTTAAGACTAACAATATGGAAGCTAAATATTATGGAATAAAATTTGTTTCCCAAAAAGAAAAAAATATCTTCCGATTTCTGCTCCTGAGACCTCTGAAGTTGAAAATGTCTAGAGGAAAATGCATTAGTTTGATTTATTTGGGATATAAAAAATTTCAGCTTAATAAACCTTTGTTGAGTGTGCCAGATATAGTGAAATGCTTGAATGCTCTCTCTCTTAAGTTCCTAGAGAGAGGTCCCTTGTCAAGCTTCAAGAAAGATATGAAGCCATCAGATTTGTTCCCATGTGAGAATTCTATGAGTCAAAAAATGTAAGAACCGCAGCAAGAAAAAGATGAAGATATTGCTCTTGTGTGTGTGAGTATATTTATATATGTGTATAGAGTATCAGGATAAAACAAAGACTATGCCATACTATATATCAGCACACACAAAGGATAATATGACATTTGTGATTTCTCAAGTTTGAGGTTTTTCTTAAAGAAATCTATGTGTGCATGTGTGGGTATGCATGCATGTGTGCTAAGTTGCTTTAGTCGTGTCTGACTCTGTGCAACCCTATGGACTATAGCCCTCCAGGCTCCTCTGTCCATGAAATTCTCCAGGCAAGAACACTGGAGTAGGTTGCCGTGCCCTCCTCCAGGGAATCTTCCTGACTGAGGGATCAAGCCGATATCTCTGTCTCCTGCACTGGCAGGAGGGTTCTTTACCACACACTCCATCTGGGAGCCTACATGAGATTATACATACAGTTATTTCTTCACCTCACCAAATATATGTGTAAATGTATCACTAGTTGCTTCTTTCTTCTGTTGTGTCTCTGGCATACTTTCTAATGGATTTCACTTAACTAAATTTGGAACTTTCATGGGGAAAGCTTTCTAATGAATCTCTTAATTTTACCTTTGACAGTGGCAGCTACTCACATGCTTTCTATTCATCATGACACATGAAATTTAGCATCTGTCTGCACCATTAAAGAAGGGAGGTGAAAAATGTCTCATATTCAGTGAGAACTAAAAATTTCAATTGTCCTTCCACTAATGAAATCTGTGGCCTTTAGTATTACACTCATCTGTATTGGGGGCAGAAAACCACTTATTTGCAGACTGTCGCCTTACAAAAACCACACACCATGTTTATTTTACTGAGATTTTAGCTTCTCTTTTGTACTATCAAAAAATTGAGAACATATTAGATGGTAAGTAAGTGAAAGTGAAGTGAAAGGTGCTCAGTCACGTCCGACTCTTTAGGGCCCAAATGGACTATACAGTCCATGGAATTCTCCAGGCCAGAATACTGGAGTGGGTAGCCTTTCCCTTCTCCAGGGGATCTTCCCAACCCAGGGATCATACCCAGGTCTCCCACATTGCAGGTGGATTCTTTACCAGCTGAGCCACAAGGCGAGTCCAAGAATACTAGAGTGGGTAGCCTATCACTTCTCCAGCAGATCTTCCTGACCCAGGAATCAGACCGGGGTCTCCTGCATTGCAGGCAGATTCTTTACCAACTGAGCTGTCAGGGAAGCCCAGTAAGCAGATTGGCTTTTGTTAAAGCTGATAGCTGCATTGTGTATGTTTGTGTGTGTGTGTGTAAGAAGACAGGGAGACAGACAGAGAGCGATTCAAAGAGAAAGGACTGTAAAATATGTGACCCTTAGCTCATTAGCATTTCAGAGCATGGATGATGAATTCAAAATGATATTTCAATGCTATTGAAGAATTTTCTCCTCTGTTGCTAATATTTTTATGTTAACTTTTTCACACTGAGTCAGAAATAATCAGATTCTATGAAGAGGAAAGAAGGAAACATAAAATAAGTTTTGAGATGGTATATTCAAGGAACCCTAAAATATGATAATCCATTATTCCCTTTGGTTCCTTTGAAACATATGTTCAACTTTCCTGGCTAGGGGAGAAATAGCACAGATAACGTCTGGAAGGTTTTCCTACCCTTAATTTTTTAAAAATTTCTGACTTTAATAGAGTTGACATATTAGAAATGATATAGAAATGTATAAGCATGTTGTGTGGCTAGCAGCAGTACTAAAATTTTGATATAAAGGACATTGCTTTTATATTTGATATCCAATTTATTCAGCATAAATGAGGTTTGGAGTTGGTAATGCATTACGGAGAGCTCAATTAAATAAGCTGACAGAAACAGACATTCATTTCTTAAATCAAGACATCTCTCATTTGTGAAAAACAAAATAAGGTGAATGCTCATTTTAATCCCCCAAATCAGAAGTGAAATATGACATAAATTCAGAAACAAAAATGTGTTTGATAGCTAAATTTGGCATAAATTTCACTTACTGGTTTAAAGAACACAGTTATTTCAATCAGAAAATGCACTAGATATCATGATATAACCATGACCCAGATATGAGAGGCTGACTTTAAAATATTGCCAGCTGTCTCTAATTAATACATTGTAAAATCTGAAAATAAATATAACATCAGAGGATTTTATCAGTGTTAAGAAGTTTAAACATAGTGTCAAAAACTGTATCTGAGGAAAATCTAGTAAAAGTGGCATAAAAAATTTATGCCACTTATTCTAACCTTAAAAAGTTAGAAAAATCAAGTAATTCTATATGTTTTATTTCATCAGGAGATATGCCATGTATGAGAAAAGTCACAGAAGTTGCTCTAATGTCAATTTTAAAATTAAAGTCAAGTTGAAGACAACTTAGATTCAAAATTTGCTTTAAACACTGTGTTGGAATTTTTTCCCCCACAAACTTTAAAAATAATATACTGTTTCATACCAAATGAGTCTTTAACTAGTAAATAATGGGGTCTGCATAAATGCATATAGCATATTCCACAGCTTCAAAAAACAGCTGTACTAATTCTATAGCCACTAACCTCATATGGATATTTAAATTTCAATTAAATTAAACTGCATAAAATTTTTAAAACTCAGTCCATTAATTCTTCACAGTCCATGTACTCATCACACACATATGGCTAATGGTTATTACACTGGACAGCACAGATTTAGAACACTTCCATGTGGCAGAAGGCGATTAGACAAGGCTAATCCTGGAAAGGATTTCAGGGGTAGGCATTGAGAATTTCAGGAAGTGTTAAAAATGGCAAAATTACTTAGCCGGGAAAGAAGAAAGAGGCCTGGTCTCCTGATGGTCTTTGAATGACAGAAGGGTACAAAGAGAGGCAAACAGCTGTTTTCCATCACATACTGGGGAGAAACAGGAGGAACTGATTTAAAATACAATGGAGGGATTTAGGCTAAACAGAAAAAGTGGGAATTATTTAAAACAAGTGAATAACTTATGGGAAGCATCCCCTTCATAGCTTGCCATGAGGAAGCCACATACCTAGTGAAATCTATGAATACATATCATTGATAATTAAGCCAAACACTTAGGTCTCTTTTCTAAACTCAGATATGTAGCTATTCAGTCAGTCAATTAATTAATCAATTCTTCCTGACTGGGTACTATGTATCAGGCACCGTCTGAGAAAGATGATATACATGGCAGTAACTATGAACTCGATTTACCTAATTCCTTTCTTACAATATCATATTCCAGGAATGAGGAAAATCATAAAATAAATAGTTTCAGGTAACAAAAGGGGAAATGAAGAAGATAAAATAATATAATATTGAGGAAGTGATGGTGGATCGTACCTAAATTTGGGAAAACAAGGAAGGCCCATCTGAGGAGGTGATATTCATGTTGAGATTTCTGTAGAGAGGAAGAGGCAACCTTGAAAGAATCAGATAATCTGGGGAAAGGCTGCTTTAAGTAGAAGACAGAGTAAGTGATAAACCCGGAAACTTCCCATGTGAAGGGGGAAACAAAAGCCACTGTGTCTAGAAATTAATGAAGAAGAAGAGTGGATTGAGATAAGTTTGAAATACATGCAGGGGCCAGTGGAGTTATGTGATATTCTGATTGCAAGAGGGTCAACAGAGGATTTAATAAGATCTTTCTGTCTCTTGACAACTGAGATGTGACGTTAAGAGGGTAGGAGAGGGGCAGAGAGGGCAGTCAGTGAAAGATATCATGGTTGGACTACAGATGTTTTAGTAGAAAGGGCAATAAGTTGTCAGATTTAATATATTTGTAGGTAGAAGAGGATTCATTGATGGGCTGGAAGTAGTAAGATAAAAAGGAAGTAAAGGAGCTTAGTGTTTGAACAAACACCTTGATCTAAATGACATTATTAGAACACAACCTCAGTAAGAACAGACTATATAAACTTTACATGTACTTATGAAAAATTCCCCAAGATAAACTGTTAGGGGAAACACACTGACTGAAACCGCTCACCCTGGCCTGGCACTGTAGTAACTTTGCACTAGCTGTTTTACAACAGGAGGTCCTGGTAAGGAACATAAAACTAATAAACCACCACCAACTGGAAGAGTTCAGGAACGGTCAAAAGAAGACACCACATGTCCGACCACCTACCAGAATCCTTCTCTCTGGCATCCATCTTGGCTGAACAACGCTTGCACCACCAGGAAGAACTCTGAGTCAGAATGACTGGCTAAAGACAACATGGAGACTAACCCCATCACCATAAAAACGTGGCAGACCTGTTCTCCTGGGTTCCCTTACCCTACTGCTCTCCACCTGGGTGCCCTTTCCCAATAAAATTTCTTGCTTTGTCAGCACATGTGTCTCCTCAGACAATTCATTTCCAAGTGTTAGACAAGAGCCCAGTTTAAGGTCCTGGAAGGGGTCCCCCTTCCTGCAACAAAGATTAAAGTATTATAGATTCTTCTCTGAACACTAACATCAGTTCAGTTCAGTTCAGTCGCTCAGTCATGTCCGACTCTCCGTGACCCCGTGAATCACAGCACGCCAGGCCTCCCTGTCCATCACCAACCCCCGGAGTTCACTCAAACTCATGTCCACAGAGTCGTTGATGCCATCCAGCCATCTCATTCTCGGTCGTCCCCTTCTCCTCCCGCCCCCAACCCTTCCCAGCATCAGAGTCTTTTCCAGTGAGTCAACTCGTCGCATGAGGTGGCCAAAGTATTGCAGTTTCAGCTTTAGAACACTAACATAGGATTAAATAAAAATTCAATAACAATAAAATATCTAGGAAATACAGAAATATTTGGAAATTAAAGCAAAGAGTTGACACAACTAAGCGACTGAACTGAACTGAAAGTAAATCATGGGTTGAAAAAACACCCTAAAGTAGTATTATTTTCACTAAATAATGATGAAAACACAAATTATTATGATGTAGCAAAAGCATGTCTTAGAAATGTATACCCTTAAATGATTGTATTGAAGAGAAGAAAGGATTAAAACAATGATATAAGTGTTTTTAGTTTAAGAATCAAGGAAAAGAAAAGGAAATTAATCCCAGAGTAAATATGAAAGATAATATATAATAATAAAAATCCATGAAACAGAAAACACAAAAACAGTAGACAAAGTTCCAAAATTTGGTTCTTTTGAAATAATCAGTAAGTTTTCCATAGTTACTTACAAAAAAGGAGAAAAGATACAAATTACCTTACTAGGATACAGATTGAAGTGAATGGATGGAAACTGTTTTTGTTCATAATTGATACTAAGTGTTTCAAAAGAAACTCCTAGGAAATCTATAAAACTAATAACAGAACTAATAAGAAAACTTAGAAAGTTCACTGCATATAAGAAAAATACACAGAGATTAGTTGTATTTCTATATGCTGATTTCAAACAATTGAATAACAAAATTAAAATATAAATATTCATTTACAGTAACATAAAAAAACTTAAAATACTTATGAGTAAATTAAGCAAATGCCATGCAACACTTTTGCATTGAAAGCTAACATATTGCAAAGGTAACTTAAGAAAACTCGAATCAACAGAGAGATATACCATGTTCATAAATTTGAAGATTCAATAGTGGTAAAATTTCACTTATCCCCTAACTGATGTGTAATCTCAGTGTACTCTTGATGCAAATTCCATCAATATTTGTTGTATACATTGACAAGCTGATCCTAAAATTTATGTGGAAATTCGGAGAATTTGCAATTGCCAAAACAATCATGTAAAGTAATAAACTTGGAAAAAATTACACTTCCTGAATTTAAAACTTACTTTAGTACTATGGTATTCAAAATAGTATGGATAAATCTAGAACTTTACATAAATGGACCAGAGTGGACAGTTCTAAAATATATTGATACTTATATGGTCAACTGATTTTCAACCAAAGCAATTACATGTGAAATTAATTTTACAATGAATAGTGCATAAATTGGCTTTCTATATGGAATAAAGTATATTTAAAAGCATACCTTTTACCATAATCTAACATTAATTTTTATGGTTCATAACTCTATACGTACAAGTAAATTACAAGAAATTGTAAGATAATATCTTGATAAACTTCAGTTCAGTTCAGTTCAGTCACTCAGTCCTCTCCGACTCTTTGAGAACCCATGAATCACAGCACGACAGGCCTCCCTGTCCATCACCGTAGGCAAATATTTATTTGGAAGGAATCATAAAGCACTATTCACAAAAGAAAAGAAAATGAAAATTTGTACCGAGTAAAAATTTAAAATGTTTTTTCATGGAAAGATTACATTAAAGACATGAGGCGGCAACTTACATATAGGGAAGTAGAATATAAAAATGTCTTAAAATAAATTTTCAGTTCAGTTGCTCAGTCGTGTCCAGCTCTTTGCGACCCCATGAATCACAGCACGCCAGGCCTCCCTGTCCATCACCAACTCCCAGAGTTCACTCAAACTCATGTCCATCGAGTTGGTGATGCCATCCAGCCACCTCATTCTCTGTCGTCCCCGTCTCTTCCCACCCCCAATTCTTCCTAGCATCAGACTCTTTTCCAGTGAGTCAACTCTTCACATGAGGTGGCCAAAGTATTGGAGTTTCAGCTTTAGCATCAGTCCTTCCAATGAACACCCAGGATCGATCTCCTTTAGAATGGACTGGTTGGATCTCCTCGCAGTCCAAGGGACTCTCAAGAGTCTTCTCCAACACCACAGTTCAAAAGCATCAATTCTTCAGCGATCAGCTTTCTTCACAGTCCAACTTTCACATCCATACATGACCATGGGAAAAACCATAGCCTTGACTAGGCAGACCTTTGTTGGCAAAGTAATGTCTCTGCTTTTTAATATACTTTCTAGGTTGGTCATAACTTTCCTTCTAAGAAGTAAGAGTCTTTTAATTTCACGGGTGCAATCAGCATCTGCAGTGATTTTGGAGCCCCCCAAAATAAAGATTTTAGTATACCTAAATACTCTTTATATAGGGGTAGTATTTATATATCAGCTTTTATATATTTCTATATATTATATATATAATATCTGTACACATGTTATCTAATAGAAGCCTTCTGAAAGAAAGTACAAAATGAATGTTGTATACCAATATTGAAAAGACAAATTAAATATGGGGGAAAAAATCAGAAGAGAAATTTGTTAGATGAATGAAAATCATATGCCCATAAAAAGACTTATTAGAAAATATTAATAGCATCTTTATTCATAATAGCCAGACCTTGGAAACAATCCAAATATCTAACAACAGGAAAATGCATATATGATTGGACTATGTTAAAAATATGGAACATGTCTCAACATAAAAGTAATATGTTATTGATACACACAACAACAGACTAGGTAAATTTCAAACCTCTTTTGTTTGGCAAAGAAAAACACACAAATAAGTAAATAGTACATGCTTTTTACACAAAATTCAATCTTAAGCACAACTAATCTATTATAACAGAGGAAATGCTGCCAGTGGAGGTTTGGAATTGACTACAAGGGAGTACTCTTGCCTGGAAAACCCCATGGATGGAGGAGCCTGGTGGGCTGCAGTCCATGGGGTCGCTAGGGTTCGGATACGACTGAACGACTTCACTTTCACTTTTCACTTTCACACATTGGAGAAGGAAATGGCAACCCACTCCAGTGTTCTTGCCTGGAGAATCCCAGGGACAGGGGAGCCTGGTGGGCTTCCATCTATGGGGTCACACAGAGTTGGACACGACTGAAGTGACTTAGCAGCAGCAGCAGCAGCAAGGGAGCATTGGGGTGAGTTTCTTTTGGTGACTGAGGCTAACAGGGCTATAAGACATGATAAGACTCCTAGAAGTCTTTTCATTTGGTTATTTTATAAAATTGAGATATAGATGATTTATAATATTGTTGTTAGTTTCAGATGTACAGCAAAGTAATTTAGTCATACACATATAGCATATTAATATATTTTTAGGATTATTATTATTTTAAGATTATTTTCCATTATGTTAAGATATTGAGTATAATTTCGTATGTTATACAGGAAATCATTGTTGCTTATTTATTTTACATTTAGTAATTTATATTTGCTAATCCTATACTCCTAATTAGTCCCTCCCTCTTTCCCTTTCGCTCCTCTTTGGTAACTTTGTAAGTCTGTTTTATATTGCATATAAATTCCTTTGTATTATGTTTTAGATGATACATATAAGGAAATGGCAACCCACTCCAGTGTTCTTGCTTGGAGAATCCCAGGGACGGGGGAGCCTGGTGGGCTGCCGTCTGTGGGGTCGCACAGAGTCAGACACAATTGAAGTGACTTAGCAGCAGCAGCAGCATAACTGATATTGCATAATATTTGTCTTTCTCTCACTTACTTCACTAAGTATAACTCTCTAGGTCCACTCATTGCTGCAAATAGCAGAATTTCATTCTTTTTACAGCTAAGTAATAGTCCATGATATACATGTATATTATTAAATATATACATGCATATATTATATATGTATAGAATATATGTATATATTATATATAGGCAGATTTGATTTCACTTATAGTGTTTGGTCTGTTCAAATTATGTTTCTTTGGGACTCCATTTTGGAAGCCCTGGGTTTTTCAGAAACTTGCCCATTTCTTCCTGGTCATCCAATTTGTTGGCATAATGTTCATAGTTTTTTCTTAGGAATTTTTTGTATTCCTGTGGCATCAGTTATTATTTCTCTTCTTTCATTTTTAATTTTGTTTATTTGGATCCTCTGTCTTTTCTTCCTGGGTAGCCTGGGTACTCATCTGATTACTACATACTTAGGAGAATCTATTCTGTCCTGTGATGGAGATGCTGATACCTGAGGAAGCAGCAATTGAAGGGCTCGGTGGGCAGATCCTGAAGAGTCAGGCATTGGTTCTATAGTTGGGGTTGTGGTAGCCAGAAGCATGCAAAGATAGAAGACAACAGATAGAACTCTTGGGAAAGAATATGTGAATCAATATTTCATTACTTATTCACATGGAAAATTCATTTCTCTAGCAAGCACTTTGTGTTGAATTCTAAGTTCTTACATCCAGTTAATCGAATTCTGTCATTTAAAAAAAATGATGACTTGGATAACTTTGAGCAAATTGTTTCTTTTTTAATATTGTTATCACATATTTCTTCTATCACTCTTCTCTATCTATAAATAAATAAGTTGGAACAAAACAAAAGAAGTTGGTTATAAATTTAAGCAGATGTGGTCTAGATTTAAATGATCACTTTTGAAAGTTTTACAACTTTGATTCTCTTTGAAAGTTTTACATAGAACTCCACAATGGTTCTTAATAATTATGTCTTGCTCATCTTTGCACTGAGTCATTTAATTATTTTTCACAAATACATTGGAAAATATCATTAGAAATATTTTTCATTCATTCATCATGTATTCATCTCGCAAACATTTTCTGAGTTTGTGAAAAGGCACTGTGAATAATAGTGAAATGATCAGAAGCTAATAGAGACTAGTAGAGATTTTGTTACTCAAGAATGCTATCAGTTCTGTTCAGTTGCTCAGTCGTGTCCGACTCCCTGTGACCCCATGGACTGCAGCACGCCAGGCTTCCCTGTCCATCACCAACTCCCGGAGCTTACTCAAATTCATGTCCATGTGTCACGTGATGCCATGCAACCACCTCTTCCTCTATCATCCCCTTCTCCTTCTGTCTTCAGTCTTTCCCAGCATCACGGTCTTTTCCAATGAGTCGGTTCTTCGCATCAGTTGGCCAAAGTATTGGAGTTTCAGCCTCAGCCTCAGTCCTTCCAATGAATATTCAGGGTTGATTTCTTTTATGATTGACTGGTTGGATCGCCTTCCAGTCCAAGGGACTCTCAAGAGTCTTCTCCAACACCACAATTCAAAAGCATCAATTCTTCGGCAGTCATCTTTCTTTATAGTCCAAATCTCACATCAATACATGACTACTGGAGAAACCATAGTTTTGACTAGATTAACCTTTGTTGGCAAAGTAATGTCTCTGCTTTTTAATATGCTGTCTAGGTTGGTCAAATTTTTTCTTCCAAGGAACAAACGTCTTTTCATTTCATGGCTGCAGTCACCATCTGCACTGATTTTGGAGCCCAGTGAGTTTTCTCTCCAAGAATGCTATGCTATGTTCAAAAAAATTTAGGATAGTGCAAATTCAAATAGATATAATGAATCACTGTGTAGCAACAATAACAAGGAAATCTTTCTTGGTTACTTATGATCTATTTACTTCATCTTCAGAACTGTTAATACTTCCCATAGTCAATGTAGAAATAATTAAAGTATTATCTCCCAATGAATCAAGAAATTCTGTCAAGGAATGTTGTAACCATTTGTCAATCAGTGCTTTCATTCCTGGGTTTTGTAGGCAGGCCAGGGAAGAGAACTGTTATAAGCAAGCTCCTTATCCATTCTAACAATTGACCTAGATAATTTAACATAATTATGTAATATAATCTTTCACAGCAATTCCAGATACATATCCTTATTTTCATGGGAAACTGAGATTCAAGAATATTGAAGTCTGTCAAGTTTTTTCGAGCCATTGCAAAGCCTTCTCTATTTCCTCTAAGAAACCATTGTACTTTCCATTTTTTCACATTCAGAATCATTCTGAATACAGTGTTAGAATGATTCAAACAGAAAGGGTTACAACAACTCAATGTATATTTTGTTTTAGAGTTTGTAAATTGTTTTCATCTGTATTATGTAATCCTTAAAATGACGCTTGTTCTTGATAGTCACAATGGTAAAAGTATTTTGGAAAGACTGGTGCACTAGAGGGATCCTTTAGATACCTTTTCAGTGGGAGTTAGTTTAATGTAATTAGGTTTATTTCCAGCAGAAAAATAAAACTAGGCCTAGAAACATAAAGAAGCATCATTGTGCTATACTCCCCAAATATTTTAGTGAAATATTCTGGACTGTTTGGTTTTTTTCCAGAACTAAAGACAATAAGATATTAGTCACATAGTTTTCCAAGTATATCATTTTTATTAATACCTACTGCCAGCTCATTAACTAGAGTATTGATAGGGCAGTAGGGATGGCTCTAACAAGAGACATGCATGTTGAAAATCATGACATGACCTTATTTCTGAACATGTTGAATAAGTCAGCCTAGGGGTAAAATATTCTAATTTCAAGTGTACTACCTGTTATTAAAATTGAATACAAAACCTTTTTATTCTGAGATAAGTTTAAATTCTTCATGGAAGTTGAAAAACAATATAAGGTTCCATGTTCACCCTCATCTGTCTTCCTCAGGTAACATCTTCCATGATCACAATACAATAATCAAAATCAAGAGATTGGTATAATACTACTAATTAAATGACAGACTATAATCATATGTCAACTATTTTGTCTTTAATTTTGTTTAAATCAATTTATTTTTCTATTAAATTATTTATTGATTCTTCCTTAAGAGAAATTTTAATGCATTTTTCTGCAGAATTGTTAATAGATGTCAATCTTTATAGTAACAAATTGGGAGTGTAATAGAAGACTTTTTCTGGGGAGTATAAGAAAGTTCTATGAGCTATTGCTTGGGCAAAAGAAAAAAAAGACATCTTGCCTTCCTTTTTGTGGAAGGCACAGCTAATACAGAAACTTCCATCTCTAGGTTGGCTCACTCTAATCAAAAGAATAGAAAGAAGAATTAAAAAAAAAAATCCACACTGATTAGAATCTGGTTTACAAAACAATAAAATATATTAAAATATAAAATATATTTTGTTCCATTGATCTATATTTCTGTCTTTATGCCAGTACCATACTGTCTTGATGACTGTGGCTTTGTAGTAGAGCTTGAAGTCCGTCAGGTTAATTCCCCCAGTTCCATTCTTCTTCCTCAAGATTGCTTTGGCTATTCGAGGTTTTTTGTATTTCCATACAAATTGTGAGATTATTTGTTCTAGTTCTGTGAAAAATGTCCTTGGTAGCTTGATAGGGATTGCATTAAATGTATAAATTACTTTGGGTAGTATACTCATTTTTACAATATTTATTATTCCAATCCACGAACACGGTATATTTCTCCATCTATTAGTGTCCTCTTTGATTACTTTCACACGTGTTTTATAGTTTTCTATGTACAAGTCTTTTGTTTCCTTAGGTAGATATATTCCCAAGTATTTAATTCTTTTCGTTGCAACAGTGAATGGAATAGTTTCCTTAATTTCTCTTTCTATTTTCTCATTATTAGTGTATAGGAATGCAAGGGATTTCTGTGTGTTGATTTTATATCCTGCAACTTTACTGTATTCATTGATTAGCTCTAGTAGTTTTCCAGTAGAGTCTTTAGGGTTTTCTGTCTTACACTGTTAGTGGGAATGCAAACTAGTACAGCCACTATGGAGAACAGTGTGGAGATTCCTCACAAAACTGGAAATAGAACTGCCATATGATCCAGCAATCGCACTCCTGAGCATACATACCGAAGAAACCAGAATTGAAACAGACACATGTACTCCAATGTTCATTGCAGCACTGTTTATAATAGCCAGGACATGGAAGCAACCTAGATGTCCATCTGCAGATGAATGGATAAGAAAGCTTTGGTACATATACACAATGGAGTATTACTCAGCCATTAAAAAGAATGCACTTGAATCAGTTCTAATGAGGTGGATGAAACTGGAGCCTATTATACAGAGTGAAGTAAGCCAGAAAGAAAAACACCAATACAGTATACTAACGCATATATATGGAATTTAGAAAGATGGAAATGACAACCCTGTATACGAGACAGCAAAAGAGACACAGATGTATAGAACAGTCTTTGGGACTCTGTGGGAGAGGGTGAGGGTGGGATGATTTGGGAGAATGGCATTGAAACATGTATATTATCATATGTGAAATGAATCGTCAATTCAGGGTCGATGCATGTTACAGGATGCTCAGGTCTGGTGTGCGGGGATGACCCAGAGGGAGGATAAGGGGAGGAGGGAGGTGGGAGGGGAGTTCGGGAAGGGGAACTCATGTACACCCGGGGCGGATTCATGTCAATGTATGGCAAAACCACGGAGAAGGCAATGGCAAGCCACTCCAGTACTCTTGCCTAGAAAATCCCATGGATGGAGGAGCCTGGTAGGCTGCAGTCCGTGGGGTCGCTATGGGTCGGACACGACTGAGCGACTTCACTTTCACTTTTCACTTTCACACATTGGAGAAGGAAATGGCAACCCACTCCAGTGTTCTTGCCTGGAGAATCCCAGGGGCGGGGGAGCCTGGTGGGCTTCCGTCTATGGGTCACACAGAGTCGGACACGACTGAAGTGACTTAGCAGCAGCAGCAGCAGCATGGCAAAACCAACCAATATAATATTGTAAAATAATTAGCCTCCAATAAAAAAAATAAAATAAAATATAAAATATATCATCATTAAAAATCACTAGAAGACAAGCAAGAATTTCTTATAGAAATTTAAATATTCAAAAACTGATGACAGAGGCACTATGTGGGTTAGGTGATTAGGCCGGTTATTCATTTACTTCAGGAGAACTTCATGATGTGCTTCTGGGAAGGCCAGCTTCTCTGGGCTCTTCTCCAGTTGGAACACCTGGGCAGAAAAATCTTAACTGGTGCCAGGAGTTTGCTTGTATCACTGCAATTTAAATGTCCAAGATTAACTGCAAAATCACCACTAAGATCATAATTTGCTTTTAGAATCCTCATTCCTGAATTTTAAACTTACATTTGATTTTATTATTGATCATTTCTCTTTTGTATTTTTCAACATCAGAAACTACTTAACCTGAAATCTTGAAAGTACTATTACAAAACAATCATTCAGATTGAAGCTATTCAGTTCCCATCAGTATAATCAATAAAAGGTAGAACTTTCTGTATATTAAAACATTTCCTGATTCTGGTACATAGTAAAATAATGGTTTAATTCTGAAAAGAGGAGGTCTATATAATTAATATTTTGACATCACAGCCCATGAGCCAAGCAATGATAATTCTCAGCAGGAAACCATTTAAACATATTAGAAGTATTAAGATTGACTCTATACAACTGGCCTGTTCATTGGAGAAAAGAAATTGAAATTTTATTTACTCAGTATTACTTAAAATTTTGGAGAAGGAAATGGCAACCCACTCCAGTAATCTTGCCTGGAGAATCCCACAGATAAAGGAGCCTGGTGGGCTAAAGTCCATGGGATCTCAAAGAGTCGGACACGACTGAGCAACTAACACACAACACAACACACACTTAAAATTTTATCCCAACTTGGAGAAGGCTATTTATATTTCTAAATGATGGTCAAATAATCCTTTAAAGTGCATAACAGAAATTATTCTAAGCATTTTACATGAACTTCATTCTAAAATCATCTAAGTAGGTATCAATATATTTCCTTTTTTTTAGATGACTAAACTAAGGCAAAAAGAGTTAAGAGATGATTTCTCATACTACTTGGAAGATTGCATTGGGTGAATCTGTAATCTCCTTCAGCTCAAAGATCCTTCAATGCTACTAAAAGATACGTCTTAAGAACAGTGAAGAAAGAAGGATGGGAGGAATTCTAAGTATCATTACAGACTTATTCTGTTAGAAACAGACCATCAGTTACACTTGCCAATTTACTCAAAAGAATTTGAAACTATCTCTGTTCTCATTTTTGGGAAGTGAGATATTTAGTAAAGTAATCTTTATAATAACAATTACAATTAAGGCACAGAAATCTGGCCTCAAATTATTTCTTATATTATAAATAATAATTCCAAAAAAATTAAGATTTTAAAAGTGAATTCAGTATAAATACTTCCCAAAGTTACCTATAGAACCAACCCAATCCCTATCAAAATCTCAATGGCATTTTTCACAGAAATGAAAAAAATCCTAAAATTCATATGAATCACAAGCAGTCTTAAGTGGCCAAAACAATCCTGAGAAAGAACAAAGCTGTATGCGTCACATTTCCTAATTTCAAACTACATTACGAAGCTAAAGTAATCAAAACAGTATTGTATTGGCAAAAAAAATAGATGCATAGATCAACAAAACAGAATCAGGAGTGAAGAAAGAAGCCCCCATGTACATATAGTTAACTAATATTTCACAAGATAGCCAAAAATATGCCATGGGGAAAAGACAGTCTCTTCAGTAAACAGTGGTGGGAAAATTGGATAACCACAGGTAGGAAAATGAAATTGGACTCCTATCTTATATCACTCACAAAACTATATTCAAAATAAATTAAAGACTTAAGCATAAGACTTAAAATTCCTTCAAGAAAACACAAGAAAAACTCAATATTGTTTTTGACAACAATTTTTTGGATATGACATCGGAAACAAAAGCAGAAATCAGTAATTAGAACTATATCAAACTAAAAAGATTCTGCCCAGCAAACCAAACAGCAATATTAAAAGCAACCTATGGAATGTTAGAAAATATATCTGATAAGGGGTTAATATCCAAAATATATAAATAATTTAACACAATAACAAATAAACAAATGATCTGATTAAAAAGTGGATGGTGGAATTGGACATTTTTTCAAAGAAGACATGTAAAAGGTAAACAGGGTACATAACAAAGGTGCTCAGGTGCTCGACATTAATACCATTGAAGTGAAGTGAAGTGAAGTGATCAAACCCAGGTCTTCCGCATTGTAGGCAGACGCTTTACCATCTGAGCTACCAGGTAAGCCTGGTACTATCATTCAGTTCAGTCGCTCAGTCGTGTCCGACTCTTTGTGATCCCATGAATCACAGCATGCCAGGCCTCCTGGTCCATCACCAACTCCCAGAGTTCAATCAAACTCATGTCCATCGAGTCAGTGATGCCATTCAGCCATCTCATTCTCTGTCATCCCCTTCTCCTCCCACCCCCAATCCTTCCCAGCATCAGAGTCTTTTCCAGTGAGTCAACTCGTTGCATGAGGTGGCCAAAGTATTGGAGTTTCAGCTTTAGCATCAGTCCTTCCAATGAACACCCAGGATTGATCTCCTCTAGAATGGACTGTTTGGATCTCCTTGCAGTCCAAGGGACTCTCAAGAGTCTTCTCCAACACCACAGTTCAAAAGCATCAATTCTTCGGCGATCAGCTTTCTTCACAGTCCAACTCTCACATCCATACATGACCACGGGAAAAACCATAGCCTTGACTAGACGGACCTTGGTTGGCAAAGTAATGTCTCTTCTTTTTAATATACTATCAAGGTTGGCCATAACTTTCCTTCCAAGAAGTAAGTGTCTTTTAATTTCATGGCTGCAATCAGCATCTGCAGTGATTTTGGAGCCCCCAAAAATAAAGTCTGACACTGTTTCCACTGTTTCCCCATCTATTTCCCATGAAGTGATGGGACCAGATGCCATGATATTTGTTTTCTGAATGTTGAGCTTCAAGCCCACCTTTTCACTCTCCTCTTTCACTTTCATCAAGAGGCTTTTGAGTTCCTCTTCACTTTCTGCCATAAGGGTGGTGTCATCTGCATATCTGAGGTTATTGATATTTCTCCCAGCAATCTTGATTCCAGCTTGTGCTTCTTCCAGCCCAGCGTTCCTCATGATGTACTCTGCATATAAGTTAAATAAGCAGGGTGACAATATACAGACTTGACGTACTCCTTTTCCTATTTGGAACCAGTCTGTTGTTCCATGTCCACTTCTAACTGTTGCTTCCTGACTTGCATACAGGTTTCTCAAGAGGCAGGTCAGGTGGTCTGGTATTCCCATCTCTTTCAGAATGTTCCACAGTTTATTGTGATCCACACAGTCAAAGGCTTTGGCATAGTCAATGAAGCAGAAATAGATGTTTTTCTGGAACTCTCTTGCTTTCTCCATGATCCAGCGGATGTTGGCAATTTGATCTCTGGTGTCTCTGCCTTTTCCAAAACCTGCTTGAACATCTGGGAGTTCACGGTTCACATATTGCTGAAGCCTGGCTTGGAGAATTTTGAGCATGACTTTACTAGTGTGTGAGATGAGTGCAATTGTGCGGTAGTTTGAGCATTCTTTGGCATTGCCTTTCTTTGGGATTGGAATGAAGACTGACCTTTTCCAGTCCTGTGGCCACTGCTGAGTTTTCGAAATTTGCTGGCATATTGAGTGCAGCACTTTCACAGCATCAGCTTTCAAGATTTGCTTTAGGGAAATACAAATCACAACTATAAGGAAATCTCACTTCACACCTGTTGGAATGATATCATCAAGAGGTAACAAGTGTCACTGAGAATATGAAGAAAAATGAACCTTGTGCACTTAGTTGGAATGTGAATTAGTACAGCCACAATGAAGAATAGTATGGAGGTGCTTCAAAAACTTGAAAATAGAGCTGCCATATTTTCTAGCAATCCCACTTCTGGCTATATATCCAAATGAAACGGAAACAGAATCTTAAAGCGATATCTGAAAGAGTGGCTACAGGACTGGAAAAGGTCAGTTTCCATTCCAATCCCAAAGAAAGGCAATGCCAAAGAATGCTCAAACTACCACACAATTGCATTCATCTCACACACTAGTAAGGTAATGCTCAAAATTCTCCAAGCCAGGCTTCAGCAATACGTGAACCATGAACTTCCAGATATTCAAGCTGGTTTTAGAAAAGGCAGAGGAATAGTATTAGCTGGATAACTGAAAAAACAAGAGAATTCCAGAAAAAGCATTTATTTCTGCTTTATTGACTATGCCAAAGCCTTTGACTGTGTGGATCACAACTGTCAAAAATTCTTTAAGAGATGGGAATACCAGACCACCTGACCTGCCTCTTAAGAAACATGTATGCAGGTCAGGAAGCAACAGTTAAAACTGGTCATGGAACAAAAGACTGGTTCCAAATAGGAAAAGGAGTATGTCAAGGCTGTATATTGTCACCCTGCTTATTTAACTTATATGTAGTGAAAAATCATGAAAAATGCCAGGCTGGATGAAGAACAAGCTGGAATCAAGATTGCCAGGAGAAATATATGCAGATGACACTATGCTTATGGCAGAAAGTGATGAAGAACTAAAAAGCCTCTTGATGAAAATGAAAGAGGAGAGTGAAAAATTTGGCTTAAAACTCAACATTCAGAAAACTAAGATCATGGCATCCAGTCCCATCACTTCATGGCAAATAGATGGGGAAACAATGACAGACTTTATTTCTTCAGTTCAGTTTGGTTCAGTCACTCAGTCGTATCCAACTCTTTGCGACCCCATGAATCACAGCACGCCAGGCCTCCCTGTCCATCACCAACTCCCGGAGTTCACTCAAACTCATGTCCATCAAGTTGGTGATGCCATCCAGCCATCTCATTCTCTGTCGTCCCCGTCTCCTCCCGCCCCCAACCTTTCCTAGCATCAGAGTCTTTTCTAGTGAGTCAACTCATCGCATGAGGTGGCCAAAGTATTGGAGTTTCAGTTTTAGCATCAGTCCTTCCAATGAACACCCAGGATTGATCTCCTCTAGAATGGACTGGTTGGATCTCCTTGCAGACCAAGGGACTCTCAAGAGTCTTCTCCAGCACCACAGTTCAAAAGCATCAATACTTCGGTGATCAGCTTGGGGGACTCCAAAATCACTGCAGATGGTGATTGCAGGCATGAAATTAAAAGACGCTTACTCCTTGGAAGGAAAGTTATGACCTACCTAGACAGCATATTAAAAATCAGAGACATTACTTTGCCAACAAAAGTCTGTCTAGTCAAGGCTATGGTTTTTCCAGTAGTCATATATCGATGTGAGAGTTGGACTATAAAGAAAGCTGAGCACCGAAGAACTGATGCTTTGAACTGTGGTGTTGGAGAAGACTCTTGAGAGTCCCTTGGAATGAAAGGAGAGTCAACCAGTACAGCCTAAAGGAGATCAGTCCTGAGTGTTCATTGGAAGGACTGATGTTGAAACTGAAACTCCAATATTTTTGCCACCTGATGCAAAGAACTGGCTCATTTGAAAAGACCATGATGCTGGGAAGGATTGAAGGCGGGAGGAGAAGGGGATGACAGAGTATGAGCTATTTGGATGGCATCACTGACTCAATGGACATGAGTTTGGGTAAACTCCAGGAGTTGGTTATGTACAGAGAGGCCTGGTGTGCTGTGGTCCATGGGATTACAAAGAATCGGACACGACTGAGCGACTGAACTGAACTGAAAAAGATATCTGAATCCCATGATATCCCATGCTCACTGCAGTATTACTTATAATAGTAAACATAAGCAAACAATCTAAGAGCCTGTCAATAGATGAATGGATAAAGAAGGCATGGTTTGTTTATGCAACAGAACATTATTTGGTCACAAGGAAAAAGAAAATCCTGTCATTTGAGATAACCTGGATGAACACTAAGCATACTATGTCATGTGAAATAGGTTAAAGAAAGACAAATATTGTATGATTTCACTTATATATGGAATCCAGAAAAGCTAAACTCATAGAAAGAGAGTAGAGTGGTAGTAACCAGGAGTAGAGATGGGAAAAATGTGGAAATGACGTGCTTAAAGCATACAGACTTCTAATTAGAATATGAGTAAGTTCTGGGGATTCAGTACACAGCATTGAGAATATAGTTAGTAACACCTTAAACTTACATAATGTTATATATCAATTGTATCTCAATTAAGTGAGGGGGGAAGAAACTACATGTTATAGATGCTAAATTATTCTTCAACTATATCTAAAATAATTAAATGAATATTTGTTAACTAATATATCCATGTTAAATTATAAGGTAAATAACACATACAGCAAATACTCAAATCAACAGACCAAGCTATCATCCCAACTCTGTTCTGCAAATAATTCACTTAAAACTCAGCTTTGATTTCCTCCTTTATAAACTACAAATAATGATACAAATCTCATAGGACTGTTTTGAGAAGGAGAATTAAGTAAATGTAAAAAATCATGGTGACAATTAGTAGAGAATCCATTTCCTAACCATTATTACTTGTTAAAGCATGTCATTGTAATGTAAACATGTTAATATTTGATTAAGAAGACTTACAAATTACATGTGAAGAGAGGAACCACTGGTCCAAAGTCGCATGAAAAATGAATAAAACTTGTCCTCCTGAGTTTCAATATAATTTCAGCTGATAGAACTCAAAATTTTTGTATTTCTGCTGTGTTATAAGGTGCTTTATTGTATTTATTCCTGTTTCTCAACAAGCCTTAAAGCTTGTCTGGAATGAAAAACACATATTTCTAATCTTGCTAGCAGGTTAAATTTGGCATTTAATTGCCATGCTAACTGTGTATATTTTGAATTTAGCTTTAAATTCAGAAACTTAAAGAAGTGGAGTGCATTCTCTGTTTCATAATATGCTCTTCAAACATTCTTCACTCTTATGACTGACTCTATTTTATCCTTTTTAGATCTTAAATATTTAACAGTTCATGATTTATTCTTTTATGGAAATGTGGAGAGAGCTATATTTCAAGAAATAATACCTTGTTTATGGAAGGGAGTTCTATGTAGGAAAAACGGAGGCAATCTTGTGTGAAGAAATATCCCATGGAAACTTCCGTGGGTGTGTTATAACTAACAGAATTTTTCTAAAATATTTTGTTTTTTTTAAATTTAGGGAAAGGTTTCATCTAGAAGACTCCATAAATCAGTTTGAAGAGAATTTATCTCCAAGTGGGATGAAACATAAAAAGACTGCCTTCTCTGTCCTCCTACATAATATTCAATATTCTAATAAGTAGTTATAAAGCAGTATTTCAGAAGGAGATTTTAGGCAACTTTATGTCAGGGTGCTGTCAAGGCTTTAGGATTTTAAGAAAAAGTTCATAGGTTGGTTACATAATATTTCCTATTTTACTTTTTCTGTTTCATCCAAAAGAATTTTTTTACAACTGTGTATTCTATAGTATTTTTTCATTTGGTGAAATTTTAACTGTTAATGTTTTTGGCATTGTGCTTTGTACCATTTATTAAATAAAATTTTAAAAAAATAAATATACAGAAAAGGGTTAATTTGGGGAAGACATGTGTAAATAAGTATTTTAAAATAACTTCAGATGACTCTCAGTATAAGTTCTTTTAACTGCATTTTGTTTAATTTGTTTCATTAACTACTGTTTGCTAAAAGCACATTGCAAGTAAATTAAAAAAAAAAAAGAATTTCCTTCATGTGTCCTTTTACAATTCATTGACATTTCTAATTTCAATCTTGAAGTTCATTAATTCTTTTTGCATCTTTTTTCAGCTATTACCACATTCGGAGATCAATCCTGGGTGTTTATTGGAAGGACTGATGCTAAAGCTGAAACTCCAATACTTTGGCCACCTCATGTGACGAGTTGACTCACTGGAAAAGACTCTGATGCTGGGAGGGATTGGGGGCAGGAGGAGAAGGGGACGACAGAGAATGAGATGGCTGGATGGCATCACCGACTCGATGGATATGAGTTTGAGTGAACTCCAGGAGTTGGTGATGGACAGGGAGGCCTGGTGTGCTGTGATTCATGGGGTCACAAAGAGTTGGACACGACTGAGTGACTGAACTGAACTGAACTGAGACACATGCAATGTGTATCTCTAGAATGCAAATCTTTATAAATTATTATAGAAGCTAACATTTGTATTTCTATGTTAGAGAAGAAGAAATGGCCATAAATAATTTTGACTGAACTTGATTGCTGGGTAAACCAATGGAGGGATGAAAATAAAATTCAAACAGAGTTTTCAAGACTGTGTTGCTGGATAGACTAATTGCTTATGTAGGAAGCTGTATGCAGAAATTTTACAAAGACAGTAGAAACTCAAGAGAAGCTGTAACTGGGAAAAAGATGGGACTAAGTTTAGTGAAAAAAGTTATATTTCTGGTTGTACTACTTGTGACCTTAGCCAAATTAACTAACTATCCTGGGTTTGTATTATGTCACATATGAAAGGATGGAGATAAATTTATAGAAATTTTAAAATGTTTACAACACTAAAATTTATAATACTCTTTGGTTTAATGCTTCAGTAGTTGAAATTTAAATCATATACTGCTTTTGTACATGAAAGGAAAGAAAGGAAACTGAATGAAGAAAACTTGCTACATGTTACCTCATTTGTTTTATCCGCATGTTCAGATAGGCAATATTCAGAAAAAAACATCTTAATAATTTGTTCAGAATCACACAGCTAGTCAATTGTCGGACTGCCATGCAAAGCCAGGAATTGCTTCCCAATACCAACCTCCTTCGACTAGATAGCAATTATCCTCAAAAGTCAGTGACTATGCTTGTTTTTCAACAGAAATTCAATTTTGCTTCAGTGTTTTCACTTATGTTACAGATGTGTTTGGATAGTTAGGAGTTAACTCTTTAGTTGCTCTTTGCGTATTACATTTCTTAAAGATTAAGAAAGTATTGATATATGTGTGTTAGTTGATCAGTTAAATTCAGTTCTGTCACTCGGTGTCAAAGTCTTTGTGACCCCATGGACCAAATCACACCAGGTCTCCCTGTCCGTCAGCAACTCTAGGGGTTTATCCAAACTCATGTCCATTAGTCCATGATACCATCCAACCAGCTCATCCTCTGTCATCCCCTTCTCCCACCTTCAATCTTTCCCAGGATCAGGGTCTTTTTAAATCAGTCACTTCTTCACATCAGGTGGTTAAAGTATTGGAGTTTCAGATTCAGCATCAGTCCTACCAGTGAACACCCAGGACTGATCTCCTTTAGAATGGACTGGTTGGATCTCCTTGCAGTCCAAGGGACTCTCAAGAGTCTTCTCCAACACCTCAGTTCAAAAGCATCGATTCTTTGGCGCTCAGCTTTCTTTATAGTCCAACTCTCACATCCATACATGACCACTGGAAAAACCATAGTTTTGACTAGACAGACCTTTGTTGGCAAAGTAATATCTCTGCTTTTTAATATGCCGTCTAGGTTGGTCATAACTTTCCTTCCAAGGAGAAAGCATCATTTAATTTCATGGCTGCAGTCACCATCTGCAGTAATTTTGGAGGCCCCCAAAATACTCTGTCACTGTTTCCATTGTTTCCCCACCTATTTCCCATGAAGTGATGAGACCGGATGCCATGATCTTGGTTTTCTGAATGCTGATTTTTAAGCCCACTTTTTCACTCACTTCTTTCACTTTCATCAAGAGGCTCTTCAGTTCTTTGTTTTCTGAAATAAGGGTGGTGTCATCTGCATGTCTGAGGTTATTGATATTTCTCCTGGCAATCTTGATTCTAGCTTGTGCTTCATCCAGCCCAGCATTTCTCATAATGTACTCTGTATATAAGTTTAATAAAAAGGGTGACAATATATAACCCTGATGTACTCCTTTCCCGATTTGGAACCAGTCTATTTCTCCATGTCCATTTCTAACTATTGCCTCCTGACCTGCAGACAGATTTCTCAAGAGACAGGTCAGGTGGTCTGGTATTCTGATCTCTTGAAGAATTTTCCACAGTCACTCATCCAGACAGTCAGCACAGTCAAAGGCTTTGGCATAGTCAATAAAGTAGAAGTAGATGCTTTTCTGGAACTCTCTTGCTTTTTTGATGATCCAACAGATGTTGGCAGTTTGACCTCTGGTTCGTCTGCCTTTTCTAAATCTAACCTGAACATCTGGAAGTTCACGGTTCATGTACTGTTGAAGCTTGGCTAGGAGAATTTTGAGAATTACTTTGCTAGCATGTGAGATGAATGCAATTGTGCATAGTTTGAGCATCCTTTGGCATTGCCTTTCTTTGGGATGGGAATGAAAACTAAACTTTTCCAGTCCTGTGGCCCACTTCTGAGTTTTCCAAATTTGCTGGCATAATGAGTGCAGCACTTTCACATCATCATCTTTCAGGATTTGAAATAGCTCAACTGGAATTCCATCACCATTTGTTCGTAGTGATGCTTCCTAAGGCCCACTTGACTTCACATTCCAGGATGTCTGACTCTAGGTGAGTGATCACACCATTGTGATTATCTGGGTCATGAAGATCTTTTTTGTATAGTTCTGTGTATTCTTGCCACCTCTGCTTAATATCTTCTTCTTGTGTTAGGTCCGTACCATTTCTGTCCTTTATCGAGCCCATCTTTGCATGAAATTTTCCCTTGGTATCTCTAATTTTTTTAAGAGATTTCTGGTCTTTCATGTTCTACTGTTTTCCTCTATTTCTTTGCATTGATCACTGAGGAAGGCTTTCTTATCTCTCCTTGCTATTCTTTGGAACTCTGCATTCAAATGGGAATATCTTTCCTTTTCTCTTTTGTCTTTCACTTCTCTTCTTTTCACAGCTATTTGTAAGACCTCCTCAGACGACCATTTTGCCTTTTGGCATTTCTTTTTCTTGAGGATGGTTGATCCCTGACTCCTGTACATTGTCATGAACCTCTGTCCATAGTTCTTCAGGCACTCTATCTGATCTAGTCTCTTGAATCTATTTCTCACTTCCACTGTATAATCATAAGGGATTTGATTTAGGTCATACCCGAATGGTCTAGTGGTTTTCCCAACTTTCTTTCATTTAAGTCTGAATTTGGCAATAAGGAGTTCATGATCTGAGCCACAGTCAGCTCCCAGTCTTCTTTTTGCTGACTGTATAGAGCTCCTCCATCTTTGGCTGCAAAGAATATATCAGTCTGATTTCGGTGTTGCCCATCTGGTGATGTCCATGTGTAGAGTCTTCCCTTGTGTTGCTGTTAGTTGCTCAGTCGTGTTCAACTCTTTATGACCCTGTGAACTGAAGCCCATCAGGCTCCTCTGCCTATCAGATTCTCCAGGCAAGAGTACTAGATTGAGTTGCTGTTTCCTTTTCCAGTGGATCTTCCTGTCCCAGGGATACACCCAGGTCTCCTGCATTTCACACAGATTCTTTACCATCTAAGCCATCAGGGTTATATATTGATAAATTTAAATTGTCTGAAATGGCTTGAAAATTGCTTCCAAGTCATGTTATAGTAGAGTTGCACTACAGAATTTCCTGGTATTATTTGATACCAAGTTCAGATAAAATGGAAAACTCAATTACTAGGTCTACTTTATAGTAGCACAAGCTTTTTCAAATTTTGCTAATATATATATTTGATTTGACCCAAAAAGGGGATGGATTTAGATTAAATACAGCTTCTCAGAAGAATATTATTTTATTATATTTTGTTCACAGGAAAAAAGGAATTTATTATAACTCTAAATGTGAAGTTTTTATATCATACAAGGGAAGACTCCTTTAGGAATGTTTCTGATTAATGTTACTTTATTTGCATTGTGCCTTTCTTTGTTTCTGTAGTCCAAATCTTGTTAGGAAATTCCTTTTGGGCACGCCTCATGTCCTGAAGCATTTAACATTCGTAACCTATTTTCTTAGAACTTGCTTTTCATTTCCTGTGCTGAGCAAGCCAGTGAGTTTGACCTTTGATATAAAAAGAATGTACTTCAAGAAAGATTGAGCAAGGAAAATTATGGTGCCTTGTCATGTTTTATACATTGAAAAAAGAAGTTTTTAGAAACATTGTGAGCATGCATACAATTGAACAAAATACATATTTAGATGCATAGCACATCTTCCCAGCAGATTTATTTATGGATTAGATTACAGACGATGCCTTATGTATTTTTTAGATTATTACAAAGATAAATAGCATTATTTTGCACTGTTACTGTTTTTATATATTCTTCTAGTCATCTTAGTTATTATTCAGAAGACAGAAACAATTAAACAAGTAACTTTGTTGCTGCTGCTCCTGCTGCTGCTAGGTCGCTTCAGTCGTGTCCGACTCTGTGCGACCCCATAGATGACTACATACTTCTAATATATTTAGGTTATTATTCAGGCAGAATATATAAGCATTGCATGTATGCATTTAAATCTCACAATTAAAAATATCATCAAGTCATTTTTAATAATAAATGCTTTTTTTGTTTGAAATGTCATAAGAAAGCATTCACTTGACATACTGAAATGTAACAAAACTTCTGGTCACTTACTTTTGCCACATTTATTCAACATAAACAACAAAAAATTGAAGGAAAGCACACTTAAGTGGCTTCCCTCATAGCTCAGTCGGTAAAGAATCTACCTGCAATTCAGGAGACCCGGGTTCAATCCCTGGGTCAGGAAGATCCTCTGGAGAAGGAAATGGCAACCCATTCAAGTATTCTTCCCTGGAGAATCCCATGGACAGAGGAGCCTGGCAGAAGTTGCAAGAGTTGGACATGATTTACCGACTAAACTGCCACCACCATACTTAAGTGGCAACATTTACTAGTTTCATTTTACTGTACGATAGTAACATTCAAATTCTTGCATCTGGTACAAAATTATTCACTTTATTTGGATTGCACTCGGTACTTATTCTAAAGTAGCACTTGTAAAAACTACTTTAACAAATATATATGTTAATATTTCATTCATTCAACACATTTATTGGGCAATTCTTAATGCTTAACATTATGCTAGATTTTGGAGACACAATATGAATAAGATGTGGTCCTATCCTCAAGACAATATATAAGTAAAAATTCCAATGGATGGTTGAGGCCAATGGTTCCTGTGGTGGGAGTAAGTATAGAAGGTTTTAGGAGTGTATAGGAGGCACACCAATCTCAGTTGCAACTAATGGAGGAGGCAAAGGGGAAGATACAGAATTTTAGCTAAGACCTGAAGGTTCAGAAAGAATTAGCTAGTTAAGTGCAATTATCCTTATCCTTATAATTGAAAGTCACTCCATCAGTTGTGTCTGACTCTTTGTGACCCAAAGGACTATACAGTCCATGGGATTCTCCAGGTCAGAATACTGGAATGGGTAGCCTTTCCCTTCTCCAGGGGATCTTTCCAACCCAGGGATCGAACCCAGGTCTCCTGCATTGCAGGTGGATTCTTTACCAGCTGAGCCACAAGAGAAGCCCAAGTGGAATTATACGGGGTAGAAAAAGCACCCTAATATATTAAGAGTTTCTTCAGATATACAGCAATTTCTCGTTCAGATCTCAGTTGATAAATGTTGATCTAGAATGTACCTTGAAGAGCATCAACCCCTCATTTTATGGTTGACACTGAGTCTTGACATGTCATGCCTCAAGTGATAGAACAAATTGGTGGCATAATCAGAACTTTGACCCAAGACTGTTATGAACATCTATTTCCCTGAAGTTTCCCAGTAAATTTCTACTGCATGACTCCATCACAAGTCCTATGGAAACCTAATTTAGCAGTTTAGATACTGAATAAGGTCCTAAAATGTTATTTAAAATATGATTTTTAAAGTAGCAATTAAAAAAAACTGCCTCTAGACACTTTTCTAGATTTCTGGAAAAAAATAGTAATTAACTGATTTCGTGAATTATTTTCCCCATCTTAATAGCTACACTTCATTGAGAAAAACCAAATGATTATATGATGATCAGCCAAACTTATTGCCATTTTTACAATACAAAATGCTCAATTATTCTCAGCTTAACTTGAACATGTCATAATGAAAGTTATGAAATGAAAATCATTTTGAAAAATTAAAGAAGACAGAAGATAATGTATTGGTTTAATTGCTTAAATTAAATTTCAGTAGGGAATATACATGAGGGGAACCAGGTTGAGGGAATGAGAGTAATAAGCAATGACTGTCTGAAAATGTGAAAATTGTCTTAATATATTTTGAAGAGTTGTCCAGTTTGGGAATCAAATTTGTTCTTTTTACAGAAGACAATATAAGATATGATTTTGTTTGTTTGTAATATTTTGTAATACTTTAAGACCAATTTTTATTCATCTCAAAACATAATAATTCATTATCACTGTAAAGAAAATGGCTTTTGTTACTAATAAGATTGTTCAGTGCACAGGAAAAAAATCATAGCTGAGAGTTGAGCCATTTAATTAGAAAACAATTATTTTTTGCCACATATCTATTTTACTACACACACTGTCAGATTAAGTAAGATGTCAACAGGTGGTTGGTTATACTGACCTGATCCCACAAGGCAAAGGTACTAGAGATATAGTCAGGGTGTTATACTGTATAATTTCCCCAAGGAACATATATCTGTAAAATTGAACATCAAGTATGTTAAATCAGTGGAAAAGCTACCAGATCGAAGTAGAGACCAAATATGATTGAATTATCCATGAAAGCAGTCTGGTGAAACATGTACCAGTGATAAAGCATATTAATTTCTGTAAATTTTAGTAGAATAAAGCAAGATGGCATCTATTATCCAATGTAAAAAATATTATATATTCATTAGACTTTTAATTATCCTACAAACCATCTAGAATTTTTATCTGAATTGAAGATCAATTTGCTTATGTGTCTTCATGGACTGCTATTGGTCTTTTCAAGTATCTTTTATTTTCTTTCACTCTGATACTGAACAGAACTGTGAAAGAGAAAAAAGTTTGTTGCAATAGCTAAAAATGAGATTTATAGGGACAATGGGGATATATTTTATGTGTAGAACTTCTTATCAAGAAAATTTTGTGCTTTAAGAAATGATTACATGCATTCCAACATAAAAACTTTAAAGAGATCTTAACTTGACTTTTAGTGTCCCGGGATCTCATGCATTTTAACATCTGTTCCAGAGTTTTTATTTTTTAATGTCAGGTATTATATTAAGATAAGAAAAGATGTGTTGTATCGATCAATAATATGTGTCTGTAGCTTTGGTCATTGTCTGATTTAGTGGCATGAGACACTGGTGAGCAGAGTTTTTATTGCAACTAGGTAAATCTGAGAGATGACCAGAGAAAAATTTCTAAGTTAGGAAGAAGTGAAGTAGTTAATATCTTGCATGTAAGAACAGTGTTCAGGGTGTGAGCAGATAAAAGAAGAACCCTCAAAATTAAGCAGCCAGATAAAACTAATTCCTTTAATCTAGGTAGGATTAGGAATTCTTGGCTTTTTTGCCCCTGCCATGTACCAACCAGTTTAGCCATGGCTTCTGTTGTACCCTATGAGATTCACTAAGTCACTTGGTCACCAGTCAGTGAAGCCAATGGGAAACAGGGGAAAATTATACTTTTGAACCATATACCAAATATATCTGGAGATTCGACATTGTACAGTATTGTCCTACAGTCTATAGAGAAAAAGCTTGATGCCTTTACTTCAGTGATTTTCTCATTTTTTCTTAATTTATAAATATTTATTTTTTGTTTTGGGAACACCTATTTATTTTACAGTAAACTCTTTTGGAAACAATGAATGTGAAGTAAACAAAAGTCAATGTCTAGTGAAATGTCTACTGCCTTTAATTTATCTAGAAATTTTCTAATAAACATATAATTTTCATGAAATGTTTGCTGATGTTTACCATTTATTATGGGACCCACGGTGATATTGCTGAACATATGAAGACCAGAAACTGCTGCAAAGCCTCAGCATTCTACTTCAAAAGTTGGGAGTTATTTTAAGAACCCAGAAAACTTCAGCAAGTATGTTTACAATTTATTTTGTAAAGATTGATTTTGCATTGAGATCAAATTGCTTGCTTTCAATTCCAAGTTTTCTTGTGCACATATGGAAAGTCAAGCAATAGCTGTTATTATGCTAGTTTCTTAACAGAAGAGTTTCACAAACACTCAAATAATATGAATTTTAGGTGTCATCAGATACTTCAAACAAAATATCAAAAAAATAATTCAGATAAATGTGATATTGTTTCATCCAATTCCTGTAATTGAAGTAAAGTTTTGGGGTGTTCATTAGATCAAATGTGAAACATGACATTATTTTGAATGCTAATATAAGCTCAATTATTGCTCGGAACAGAAGAATTTTTTGAGGTGACAGTGTGGATAAAATTTTGGGTAGAGCATATTGTGAAGTAAAATCAGGTTTTTACTAAATAAGGAAATTTTTAAAATAAAAAATGTACTTAAAATTAATGGTGATGAGCATTTAATTTACAATTGTGTAGAGTTCAGTTCAGTCACTCAGTTGTGTTTGACTCTTTCCGACCCCATGGACTGCAGTAGGCCAGGCTTTCCTGCCCATCAGTTCTCCCGGAGTTTATTCAAACTCATATCCATCGAGTCAGTGATGCTTTCCAACCATCTCACCCTCTGTCATCCCCTTCTCCTCCTGCATACAATCTTCCCTAGCATGAGGGTCTTTTCTAATGAGTCAGTTCTTTGCATCAGGTGGCCAAAGTATTGGAACTTCAGCTTCAGCATCAGTCTTTCCAATGAATTTAGGAATGATTTCCCTTAGGATTGATGGCTTTGATCTTCTTGCAGTCCAAGGGACTCTCAAGAGTCTTCTCCAACACCACAGTTCAAAAGCATTGATTCTTTGGTGCTCAACATTCTTTACGGTCCAATTCACTTACATCCATACATGACTACTGGAAATCCCAGAGCTTAGACTAGACAGACCTTTGTTGGCAAAATAATGTCTCTGTTTTTAATATGCTGTCTAGGTTGGTCATAACTTTCCTTCCAAGGAGTAAGCATCTTTTAATTTGATGGCTGCAGTCACCATCTGCAGTGATTTTGGAGCCCCCCAAAATAAAGTCTGTCACTTTTTCCATTGTTTCCCCATCTATTTGTCATGAAGTGATGGGACCGGATGCCATGATCTTAGTTTTTTGAATGTTGAGTTTTAAGCCAGCTTTTTCACTCTCCTCTTTCACTTTCATAAGAAGCTCTTTAGTTTCTCTTCACTTTCTGAAATAAGGGTGATGTCATCTGCATATCTGAGGTTATTGATATTTTTCCTGGAAATCTTGATTCCTGCTTGTGCTTCATCCAGCCTGACTTTTAACATGATGTACTCTGCATATAAGTTAAATAAGCAGGGTGACAATATACAGCCTTGACATACTCCTTTCCCAGTTTGTAACCAGTCTATTGTTCCATGTCTGATTTTAACTGTTTCTTCTTGACCGGCATACAGATTTCTCAGGAGGCAGGTAAGGTGGTCTGGTATTTCCATCTCTTTAGAAATTTTCCACAGTTTGTTATGATCCACACATTCCGAGATTTTTGTGTAGTCAGTGAAACAGAAGTAGATGTTCTTCTGGAATTCTCTTGCTTTTTCTATGATCCAGTGGATGTTGGCAATTTGATATCTGGTTCCTCTGCCTTTTCTAAATCCAGCTTGAACATCTGGAAGTTCACAGTTCACATACTGTTGAAGCCTAACTTGGAAAATTTTGAGCATTATTGCAAGTACATGAGATGAGTGCAATTGTGTGGTATGGTAGTTCGCGCATTCTTTGGCATTACCTTTCTTTGGGACTGGAGTGAAAACTGACCTTTTCCAGTTCTGTGGCCACTGTTGAGCTTTCCAACTCTGCTGGCATATTGAGTGCAGCACTTTCACAGCATCATCTTTTAGTATTTGAAATAGCTCAGCTGGGATTCCATGACTTCCACTAGCTGTGTTCATAGTGATGCTTCTTAAGGCCCACTTGACTTTTCCTTCTAGGATGTCTGGCTCAAGGTGAATGATCACACCATCATGTTTATCTGGGTCATTAAGATCTTTTTTTGTACCGTTCTTGTGTGTATTCTTGCCACCTCTTCTTAATATCTTCTGCTTCTGTTAGGTCCATACCATTTTTGTCGTTTGTTGTGCCCATCTTCGCATGAAATGTTCCCTTGGTATCTCTAATTTTCTTGAAGAGATCTCTACTCTTTCCCATTCTATTGTTTTCCTCTATTTCTTTGCATAAGTGATCCATTGTGTATAAACTAGCTCTACATACTAATCCAAAAAGAAATTGCAGTGTCAAAATATACAACTATATTTATATATACATAATGAAAGTAATGAACACAAGTGGATAATTCAGCTTCATGGTGTATACTTTTTGACTTAAGTTCTTTTATCCTCTCATCAGTTTGCTTCTAAACAGATGTGAGCTTTTGAAATCAACCTACAGATACTACAAAGCATTTTAATTTTTTGGTATATTAGGCCTCCACATTGTGTTTAAAATTTCTTTGAAATATTTAATCAAAGTACTTAAGAAATAGAGTACCAAAGAAATTTGGCTTTGAAAGTTTTTATTAAATCAAAGCTTTATTTAAAATAAAATAGACAAGCATTAAAACTTATCCCCACAAAATCATGGGAAGAACTGAACAAATTAGATGCTGAGAGTGTACATGGTTTTTAGATTTAATTTCATAATTATACTTTAGAAGAGTTACATTTGTACAACTCTCTTTTGATTACATTCCTATTTTTAATTTGATAAATTTATATATGGTAAAAGGAGGAACTGAAATTAAGAAACCTTACAATTTCACAGCACCGAAGTTTGGCAAACCAATTAAAATAAACATAGAGATATTATCTGATGAATTTTATCTTGCTAAAATATTTGTCTAAGTAAGGCATTCGGTGAGTCAAAAATATTGTACGTATGAAAACTCGTGGGCTAAAATGTTTACTTATTCAATTGAAAAGAAAATGACTAAGAACTTAAAATCACTTTTATTTCACAGTTTGCTCTGACCTTGTTAGATATCTGAACACCCACAGGGGAAGTGATTTTGTTAATCAAAACATTAGAATCTTCAGAAAAGAGTCAACTGAAGATGTCAATTTTGTTTAAGATGTCAACCAGTCCTACTTTAGATGATCTGGTCATCCTACTCTGAACAGGCTAGACACATAAAAGTTTAGAATCCTTCAGCCTTTCCACAGGCAGTAATGCGTATTATGCTGGTGGGTGTTTCAGCGGGAGGCATTAATAATCCTACGCTTCCTTTTTAATGTTGAAGTACTTTTTATCACACAATGGAGAAAAACGCTCAATTTAAAAGTGCAACTCTGTGCATGTTTACAAAGTAGATACATTCATGGGACCCAGATCATAAATAAAACATAAGCAACATTCTGGAAGCCCTGCCTGTCCCCTTGTCAGGTACTACACTTTCACTCTCAGGGCAACCTATAGCGTAACTTTTAAGAGTACAGATTTTCAAAATGCATGTTTTCATGTGCAGGTTTTTGAGCTTTATTTAAACCACACATTATGCTTTTTGTATCCTATTTTCTTAAATCTTATTTTCATGAAATTGGTTCACATTGATTTGAATATTAGTAGTTTTTTATATTCTCAGTTCTGTATCGCATTCCACTGTAAACTTCCTTGTTTGATTTGGGGAGAGAAAAGAAGCTGCTTTTCAAAGGACTTAATTTATTTAAATAAATTTTTAAAGTGAAATGAGGTTTTGAAAGTCTACATTAGGAAAATGCATAAATTCCTAAAAGACAGATAAAAATATTTTCATAATCTTATATACAATGACCCCAAACTAAAATAGCCTAATGTCATCAAGAGTAGTATTTTTAAATCTACAACAATTTAAAAAAGAGAAGATAAGTGAATTGTAGTATATTTTTACAATTGAATACCATGTAGAATAAACTATAATTCACCTATCTATACTGCTGCTGCTGCTGCTAAGTCACTTCAGTCTTGTCCGACTCTGTGCGACCCCATAGATTGTAGCCCACCAGGCTCCGCCGTCTCTGGGATTCTCCAGGCAAGAACACTGGAGTGGGCTGCCATTTCCTTCTCCAATGCATGAAAGTGAAAAGTGAAAGTGAAGTCGCTCAGTCGTGTCCGACTCTTGGCGTCTACTGTTTTTAAAATTGTTGTTGATTTCAAAATCCCATTTCTTAAAAATACTACTCTTGATGACATTAGGCTGTTTCTACTTTGGGGTCATTGTATACAAGATTATGAAAATACTTGTACCTGTGTTTCTAATGTGGACTTTCAAAACCTCATTTCACTTTAAAAATTTATTTAAATAAAGTCCTTTGAAAGGCAACTTCTTTCTCCGCGCCCCCCCCAGATTAAACAGTGAAGTTTAATGCCCCGAGTATACAAATAAACATTTTATATTTTTTATTGTACTATCTTCTGCCATGAATTCCCCCCAGGTGCATCCAAGTATTCATCTACTTTATTTTCTGGCCCTACGTACACGGTATCCAGAGGCAGTCACCTTATAGTCAAGAGGCCATTTTAGGAGCATCCTCGATCTTCAATTGGTTCTCAATCAATCTTTTAATTTATTGTTTTCATAATTTTGCAGAAAAAAATCCATGTATCAGTATAAATCTCAATGACAGTATTTTGGTTGCTCCTGATTATAGACTTTGCTCTTTTGGAACAAGGTGAGTTAAAAATAAATAAATCAGTCATACATATAGGCTGCCTGAAAAATATTGATTGTACTTTTTTTTTCTGTAAATGCCAAGAACAGTTCAGGTGGAACAACTAAGTTGTAGTTTCTAACCCTTTATAGAACATATTCAGGAAAAAAAGTGGTTGCTCTTACATAAAAATATATAACAATATAGAGTGGATATTGAACACCTGGGATTAATTCATGATTCAGAATTTTTTCTTTCATCTTTTGAGCAGCAGGGAGTTTTAATTGGAATGGGATCAGCTGTTTTGATATTTGGAGAAGGAAATGGCAACCCACTCCAGTACTCTTGCCTGGAAAATCCCATGGACACAGTCGACAGGGTTGCAAAGAGTCGGACACGACTGAACGACTTCGCTTTCCCTTTACCATTATTTTAGCATACTTAAAATGAGAAATTACTTGTTTGAAATTACACAAACTTTTTGGAAAATCAAGTCCTAGAAATGAAGTCTGCTTCCTCAAGAAACAGTGTATTTAAGAGTCATGTTAAAATATAATGGAGATTAGGAAGAAACTACAAGTAATTGATTAAGTATAGGAAAAGTTCAACCAATTTAATATTAACTACCATTTCACAGGGGCTTCCCTTGTGGATCAGTTAAAGAATCCACCTGCAATGCAGGAGACCTGGGTTCAATCCCTGGGTTGGTAAGATCCCCTGGAGAAGGAAAAGGCTACCCACTCCACTATTCTGGCCTGATGAATTTCATGGACTGTATAGTCCATGAGGTTGCAAAAAGTCGGACACAACTGAGCAACTTTCACTTTCATCATTTTACATATCAGTAGAATCACTGTAATATTCTGTTTCTACATTTTTAACAAATTATAGACAATTTCAACCTTTGCATTATTGAATTTCAGGTAAACAGAAACATATTTAGCCATTCTGATATAAATGCAAGTTATGAAGTAAAATAGGATTATATAAAATATTAGCTTCCTGATATTTGAACAAAAAATGATGGAGTTTCTACAAATAATTTTAGAATAAAATGCAAAAACTCTACCAAATCAAATCAAATAGATTTGGATCTGACACACAATAATAAAAACAGTGACAACAATAATAAAAATAATAATAATTTCCAATGTTTATTGGGGGATTACTATCTATGTGCTGAGCCTGATACTAACCCTGCTTGCTTTTTACTTTTTTTTAAAATTTTTATTTAATAAATGGTACAAAGCACAATGCCAAAAACATTAACAGTTAAAATTTCACCAAATGAAAAAATACTATAGAATACACAGTTGTAAAAAGCTACATTATTTTACAACTGCCTCAAGTTGCAAAAAGAATAAAAACCCAATGCCATACCTAAGTAATCCCTCTCTCAAAATAATGCCATTTACGTTATAAACCATGAGCACCCCATCAAAAGACGGGAACTGCTTTTGTTAATTCATATATATATATATGACTGCATCACTTTGCTATACACCTAAAACAAATACAACACTGTAAATAAAATATAGTACAATATAAAATAAAAATAAGTAACAGACTTTTGGGGCTTTACTTTAGTAGCTCAGATGGTAAAGAATCTACATGGAATGCAGGAGACCAGGGTTCTATCTATCCCTGGGTCAAGAATATCCCCTGGAGAAGGGAATGGCAACCCTCTCCTATATTCTTGCCTGGAGAATTTCATGGACAGAGGAGCCTGGCAGGCTATAGTACATGCGGGTACAAAGAGTTGGACATGACTGAGCAACTAACACAAACAAACATTTCATCCTAGTAAAACCTGAGATTCAGGGAAGCTAAGTATTGATAATTGCATGGTACATAGCTGGTAAATAGGACACCTAGAAATGGAGCCACTATTATCTAATTTCAGTCTTTTTTAAAATTTAATTAAATTTTATATTGAAGTACAGTTGCTGTGATTCATGGGGTCGCGGAGAGTCGGACACGACTGAGTGACTGAACTGAACTGAACAGTTGGTTTACAATGTTGTTTTAGTTTCAGGTATACAGCAAAGTGATTCAGTTCTACAAATATATATACCCATTCTTTTCAGATTATTTTCCCATATTGGTGAATGTCTATTCTTTTTTTTTTTTTAACTCTACATTGTTGTATTCGTTTTGCCACACATTGACATGAATCCGCACCACTCTAATCATCCTCATTAGAATCAAGAGTGATCTTTAATAAGAAACAGTAAAAGATAGTTTTTCTATAGCACCGATATTTTGGCCAGCTGATGTGAAGAGCTGACTCTTCAGAAAAGAGCCTGATGCTGGGAAAGAGTGAGGGCAGGAGAAGAAGGTGGAAACGGAGAATGAGATGATTGGATGGCATCATCAACTGAATAAAATGGACATGAGTCTGCGCATACTCTGGGAGATAGTGAGGGACATGAAAGCCTGGCATGCTGCAGTCCATGGGGTCACAAAGATTTGGACACAACTTAGCAATTGAAGAACAACAATGGTTTTTTAGTCTTCATCAAGTAATTCTACATTTCAAGTGTCCATCATGGAAGGAGGGGTCCATGAACTCACTGCTCTAAATTACAGTGGCAGACAAATTCTTCATGCCTGCTCTGAGGTGAACAGGTGTGCAGCACCTCTCTTAGAGCTGGGAACAAGGTCTAGTGCTGTTTCCATGTACATTTGACATTTCTGGGTCTTTTAGAACTCCGTTTTCTTCCAAGTACCTCTTATTTTTAATTCCCAGAACTCATCTTACTGCCTACTCCTCACCACCCACATCTAGGTAGAATATCTCTCTTTCCTACTGCTGTGCTTTTGCTCTTGCTTGTGTCATTTCACTCATTCCTCCTACCTGCTTTTCTAATGTCTTCCTTTATTTTAAATAAGTACGTCTTCCACCTACCTGCATGAAGATTGGAAGATTCCCTTAGAGAATTCTAACAACTAGTACATAAATAGATATATTTTCCCCAGGCCAACTTACTCTGAAAAATGGTAAGTTTCCTTTTCCAGTCAAGGATAAGTCCAACCTTCTACATATATGCTTCTAAGTGCCAGTAATAAATGAATATGCTTCCCATCAATCCTGACTATTCATTGGAAGGACTGATGCTGAAACCCCAGTACTTTGGCCACCTGATGAGAAGAGCTGACTCATTGGAAAAGACCCTAATGCTGCAAAAGATTGAAGGCAGGAGGAGAAGGGGATGACAGAGGATGTGATGGCTGGATGGCATCACCGACTCGATGGACATGAGTTAAAGCAGACTCCAGGAGATGGTGAAACACAGGGAGGCCTGGTATGTTGCAGGCCATGGTCGCAAAGAGTTGGACATGACTGAGCGACTGAACAGCAGCAACCGTAAATTGAGTCTTAATAATAAATTATGAAACTTCTTATCATTTTATATAATCATTATTTGTAAGTTTGTCCTTCATCCTTTATCATCAAGAATTCTACTTCCATATTTTTGAATTGGTAGCTTTATGATAGTTCATGATTTTTGTATTACCCCCTTATTAACTAGCAATGACAAACCTTGAATTTTACTTATTGATATTTCATTATATATTATTTCTGAATTTCTAAGAAAGCTTTAATGCAAATAAAAGGACTTTTTTAATAAAATGGATTTTACACTCTGGTCAATTCAGTTATTAATCTATTCAACAATTAGCTGTTGGCACCTACTGAACACTAGGCAACATTGTCTGCTCAAGAAATACATTGGTAAGAGAGACTGGGATTCCTTGCTTTTATGAAGCTTATAGTCCAGAAGGGTAGACAGTTAAAACAGTTAATGAAAACATGAAATAAGATATTTAGTATATTAGAGAATTTTTTTTTTTTCAGTTAGGGTAAGTGACCCAAGGAGATTAGTGGTGGGATCAGGTAAGAGTACTTTGATGGTTAATTTAATAGGTAATATTTGCAAATTCTAGCACTGGATATGTGATGTTGTCCAACAGTATTTTAATGTACAGCCCCTTATATACCTACTGTGTGACTTTCTTCACAGATTGTTTTTTGGCCTTTGAGCACTGGCATAAGGCAGGGGGTGGGCATGAGTAGGTTCCCTTCCCAGCTAACATCCATAGACAAATCCATAGGATGTAAAGTGTTTCTATCCACAAAATGAGGGGTTTGGACTAGTCAGGGTTTATAACCAGAGCACCATGGAATCTTACAGTCTTCAAGTAAAATTCATGGACACCATGAAATTAAATGAGAAAAATTATTTTTATTTTAAAAAACCTCTAACTGAATTCTAGCATTTCCTTCAATTGTGAATAAGCAGGAGGGCCAAGAGGAGTTACTCCACATTCAAGGTCAGGAGGGGTGACCTCATCCAGGGTAAGGAGCAGCAACTGCACTTTGCTGGAGCAGCCGTGAAGAGATAACCCAGGTCCAAGGTAAGAGAAACCCAAGTAAGAAGGTAGGTGTTGTGAGAGGGCATCAGAGGGCAGACACACTGAAACCGTAATCGCAGAAAACTAGCCAATCTGATCACATGGACCACAGCCTTGTCTAACTCAATGAAACTAAGCCATGCCACGTGGGGCCACCCAGGACGGACGGGTCATGGTGGAGAGGTCTGACAGATGGTGGTCCACTGGAGAAGGTAATGGTAAACCACTTCAGTATTCTTGCCTTGAGAACCCCATGAACAGTATCAAAAGGCAAAATGATAGGATACTGTAGAGGAACTCCCCAGGTCGATAGGTGCCCAATATGCTACTGGAAATCAGTGGAGAAATAACTCCAGAAAGAATGAAGGGATGGAGCAAGAGCAAAACCAATACCCAGCTGTGGATGTGACTGGTGATAGAAGAAAGGTCTGATGCTGTAAAGAGCAATATTGCATAGTAAGAAGAAAGGTCTGATGCTGTAAAGAGCAATATTGCATAGGAATCTGGAATGTTAGGTCCATGAATCAAGACAAACTGGAAGTGGTCAAACAGGAGATGGCAAGAGTGAACGTCGACATTCTAGGAATCAGTGAACTAAAATGGACTGGAATGGGTAAATTTAACTCAGATGACCATTATATCTACTACTGTGGGCAGGAATCCCTTAGAAGAAATGGAGTAGCCATCATGGTCAACAAAAGAGTCCGAAATGCAGTACTTGGATGCAATCTTTAAAATGACAGAATGATCTCTGTTCATTTCCAAGGCAAGCCATTCAATATCTCGGTGATCCAAGCCTATGCCCCAACCAGTAACGCTGAAGAAGCCGAAGTTGAACAGTTCTATGAAGAGCTACAAGACCTTTTAGAATAACACCCAAAAAAGATGTCCTTTTCATTATAGGGGACTGGAATGCAAAAGTAGGAAGTCAAGAAACACCTGGAGTAACAGGCAAATTTGGCCTTGGAGCACGGAATGAAGCAGGGCAAAGGCTAATAGACTTTTGCCAAGAGAATGCACCCTCTTCCAACAACACAAGAGAAGACTCTACACATGGACATCACCAGATGGTCAACACTGAAATCAGATTGATTATATTCTTTGCAGCCAAAGATGGAGATGCTCTATACAGTCAGCAAAAACAAGACCAGGAGCTGACTGTGGCTCAGATCATGAACTCCTTATTGCCAAATTCAGACTTAAATTGAAGAAAGTGGAGAAAACCACTAGACCATTCAGGTATGACCTAAATCAAATCCCTTATGACTATATAGTGGAAGTGAGATATACCAAGGCAGATTTTTTTAATCTTCAAATCCACTCCCACTACTTATACAAAATTTCAACATTATATATACTTGATATTGTGAAAACTATTTAGTTTCACATTTAATAATTAACCTATCCTCAAGTGAGGAAGACTTAAATTGGAGCTTCTTGGAGAATGGAGACTCTTGTTCACTACAATCTCTGTATCACCAACAGCAATGCCTGCCCTGACTGATAATAAGTGAAAGTGAAGTCGCTCAGTCGTGTCCTACTCTTTGCGACCCCGTGACAGTAGCCCACCAGGCTCCTCTGTCCATGGGATTCTCCAGGCAAGAATACTGGAGTGGGTTGACATTTCCTTCTCCAAGGGATCTTCCTGACCCAGGGATCGAACAGAGGTCTTCCACATTGTAGGCAGACGCTTTAACCTCTGATCCACCAGGGAAGCCTGACTGATAATAGGCACTCAATAAATATTTCTTGATCTAATTATAGGACAGAATGTCTGTTTTATTATTTGCTTTGACAGAAGTTCAAAGCACAGTAGATACAGAAAAATATAGGGAAATAATTTGTTGCAAGCATTCCTTGGTAAAATGATAACAATTATAACAAGAATATCTATTTTAAAAATTAAACAGGACATAGCTCCTATCCTTAGCGAACTCACAGCTCAAGATGAGATCATATATTAATAGCTGACAAAACATGACAAGTTCTATGATATTGGCATTAACAAATTATAATAGCAAAAAAGGAAAGATTAGTTTACTTGAGAGAGGCTGAGCTGGCTAAGAAAGAGTAGGGGTCCTCAAGGAGGTTGAGGATGGAATGTGGTAAAAATGTTCTTTTTTAAAAAAACAAGCACATCAAGAGGAACATTTGATGTAGAGGAAGGGCTGGATATAAGATTGTGGAGGTAAATGAGGACTAGGCCAGCATATAGAAGGAGCTTAAATTTTATGTATTATCCCTCTGCACAAATGTGTTTATTTTTTCTAAAAACTTGTGAACTTACTCATTAAAAAAGAGAAATGAAGATACTCCCAAAGAAAGGCGACTTAGCAAGTGAAATTAAACCTCTCATTGAAATAAGAGTAAGAATGGAAGAAATACTCTGAAACAAAAGATCATGATAAGAGGGATCACCTTCCTCAATACAGTGATTCTAAATGATCCTTCATAGTGTCATGCTCATATATAAAGAACAGCTTTTCTCCTTCCAACAAAACACAAGCAAAACACCACACACATATAACAAGTACAAATTCTTTGAGAAAGTTACTCCTGGGCCCAGTGGTTCTGAAACTCAATTTATTATATGTGTTTTTCTTAAATTCTCTGTGAATATATGATTGTAGTGCATCCATGTCTAATATCTATCCCCTTTAACTGTCCTTGTGTTACAAAGGTATAAGTTATCACTAAAGCAAAGAAGCAAACAAGGAAGAAAGAGAGAAAAAATAAGAATAAAAGACACAACAAAAGAAGGAAGAAGAAAAATCAAATTGATGAATGTACCAGGAATTCCTGCACGTTGCTATACTTAAGCATTTATTGGCAGAAAGGCAAATATGCATCTTGCTTGCTTTCATTTTCCCAAAGCACAACTTAATTAATGCTGTCATATAGCTCCTGGTAACAGACTCATACCGTTAACAGTCCTCCCATGCCACAAGATCAATGGAACCCTGGAAGCTACAACAGAAAGAAATTAGAATGTGCATCAAATTTGTGAAGCTCATAAAGAAAACACATTTGCCCTTCATGTATTTTTAAAGAGATTCTTGCTTCATTATATCTTGTAAATGGTTTCTCTGTTCAGTACAGCACACAGAATTGAACTTTGGTGGTATCCTATTTTTCAGAAGAACAGAATGCCATTCAATTTTAATAAAGATTTTAGTGGTGAGGTTATTATGTTTAGGTGCCCAGTTATTCTATAGGGGCTTTGTAATGTCTGAGAAAGAAATTGGCATATGAGTTCATTATTATGCCTCATTTTCCTCTTTCCTTCCTCTTTAGGACTCAAGAATCAAGTCATTTCTAACTGTAACTTTATGATCAGCTATACTTCATGCTTTGTTTTCAGTAGCATATTGATTTGTATAACAGGAAAAATAAGACTGATAATTTAGAACAGTAATTAGGAATATGCATTCACTAAAATCAGTTTGCCTTTAGATTACATAACTTTTAGATGAAAATACTAGTTTTGGAGCAGTGATGTTTAAACAATTAGTTTAACCCAAAGACCAAATTCTCAGTACTGATGGACTATGTTGTAAGTTAAAATACCATTTCATGCAAACAAACAAAAAAAATTACATCTTCCTCATTCCATATGTAATTTATTGCATTGACATATTCCTTTTCCACATGAGGTATTTATTTGCTTTTGCTACAGTGTTTATACTTTGTGACATATAAAAACTGTTTATAGTGGCAACAACTATGCTAAAGAGATATGGTATGCCTACTACATCAGAAGTGATTGGATGATCTAGCATCCACACATATTTTAGTTATTCAGAGTAATAATAACAATTGCACTATGCTCATCTTTGTTGTCGTTGACCACTGCCAGATTTGTAAATTCCTTGTTTCCTTGAATGACTAATTTTAGTGAGACATAGGATTTTTATTAATACATTTGATGGCTTTGCATCTCCATATTCTTACAGACTATTAAACTAATTTCAATTCAAGTTATCAGTATAATTTAGAAAAGAGGTTCATTAACTTTCTTACTACCAATTTAGGATTAGGCTTCCTTATTTCCCTTCTGTTCTACATAATAATGCACAGCTTCAAGAAATGTAGTTTGCTAAATTATTTCAGTTATTTCAGAGCAACAAGTTAAGAATTTTAAAAGTCATTCATTTATAATAGCTCTTACATTTCTACAACATTGTTGAAAATACTGAATTTTTTTCTGTAGTTAAAAGACTCATTCATTAAAAAATGAAAATTTTCTCTGTTGTATTCACACAGTTTCAGAAAAGAGAGCAACATAGCCATTAGAATATTTGAGCATTACTTTTTAATTGCATACAGTAATGAAGTAATACAATAATGCAACTGTACTATGTCTTAATGTAATTTTCATCACATTTTTGGTATCATTCTTCCTAGTTGCACTGGATTCTAAAAACTTGAATTTCATTGTTCTAAAAAACCATTGATTTCAAATATTATATTAGCAGTAGCTGATGTTAATCAAGAGCACATACATTTTCTGATCATTTTTAATGGTGAGTTTTAGATGTATAGAAAGTGATACAGTCATATATATATATATATGAATTAACAAAAGCAGTTCCTGTCTTTTGATGGGGTGACTATATTTTCTCTGACTACTATATTTATGGATTTATTTATAATAATATAAACCATTTTTACAGTTGTATTCAGGACATGATGTGAAAATCTGGAAATCATTCCTTGAAAATTTAGATAAAGAATTTGTCTATTCTCATTGCCTTTTACTTTTATAGAGATGGGTTGGTATATTTTTGCTTCAGAACCTAGAACTACGAGTATAAAATTTGAGACCTGGATTCTTTACAGCTATGACCTTGCATTTCTCTATGAAAGTGCTTCTTCATGTGTTTTTCAATGTACTCTCAAATTTTTACAGCCCAGTCTAACAACTGTGACAGAAAGCCTAGAGGAGATATGGACATATCTAACGAGGAATCTGCAAGAGTGGCTTTGGTTTCAGATGAGCTTCAAAAACTCTTCTGTTCACATGTTAACATTATGTGGTACATGATGTACCTTCTCTCAACTGCACAGTAAATATTCATGAAATTATACAAAGAGACTAAAATGTCAAGAATGAAAACAAAAGAGTAAACTAAATACAAAAGAAAACAATTTGAAAAGTCTACGGATCTATTCTTATTTAGTGCATATCAACGGTTATGTGTTGAGTGATATATCCTTGGAATAATCACCACACCCTCACTCTATAAATTAGAACAAAGCAGAGAACTACCTCTCTTCTCATCTCATTGACATCCCCAAACTTAAAAGAGAGATTGAAAAATATATTGAACTCTCAGCACAATTTGCTGACATTTGATGTTGACCTCTCTAGTTCCATGACACACAAAATTGTCACTCATACTCCCAAACAGGAGGAGACAAACTGTCAACCTAAAGAAAAATACACTACCTAAGAGTGGTGAGTTTATTTTATTCAAGGTCTTACTGAGGACTACAGTCAGGGAGCCAGCTCTGAGATATATATATATAGTCTCATCAGTGCAGTTCCATAGAGCCTGAAGTACTATGGACGGAGGTTCATGACATTGTATAGGAAGCAGTGATCAAGACCATCTCCAAGAAAAAGAAATGCAAAAAGGCAAAATGGTTGAGGAGACCTTAAAAATAGGTGTGAAAAGAAGAGAAGCTAAAAGCAAAGGAGAAAAGGAAAGATACCCATTTGAATGCAGAGTTCCAAAGAATAGCAAGGAGAGATAAGAAAGCCTTCCTCAGTGATCAGTGCAAAGATATAGGGGAAAATAATATAGTGGGAAAGACTAGAGATCTCTTCAAGAAAATTAGAGATACCAAGGGAACATTTCATGCAAAGATGAGCCCAACAAAGGACAGAAATGGTATGGACCCAACAGAAGCAGAAGATATTAAGAAGAGGTGGTCAGAATATACAGAAGAACTGTACAAAAAAGATCTTCAGTTCAGTTCAGTTCAGTCGCTCAGTCGTGTCTGACATTCCGTGACCCCATGAATCACAGCACGCCAGGCCTCCCTGTCCATCACCAACTCCCGGAGTTCACTCAAACTCATGTCCACAGAGTCGGTGATGCCATCCAGCCATCTCATTCTCAGTCGTCCCCTTCTCCTCCTGCCCCCAACCCTTCCCAGCATCAGAGTCTTTTCCAGTGAGTCAACTCGTCGCATGAGGTGGCCAAAGTATTGCAGTTTCAACTTTATCATCAGTCCTTCCAATGAACACCCAGGATTGATCTCCTTTAGAATGGACTGGTGTGATCACCAACCTAGAGCCAGACATCCTGAAATGTGAAGTCAAGTGGGCCTTAGGAAGCATCACTATGAACAAAGCTAGTGGAGGTGATGAAATTCCAGTTGAGTTATTACAAACCCTAAAAGATGATGCTGTGAAAATGTTGCATTCATTTGGAAAACTTATCAGTGGCCACAGTACTGGAAAAAGTCAGTTTTCATTCCAATCCCAAAGAAAGGAAATGCCAAAGAATGCTCAAACTACCACACAATTGCACTCATCTCACATGCTAGTAAAGTAATGCTCAAAATTCTCCAACCCAGGCTTCAGCAATACATGAACCGTGAATTACCAGATGTTCCAGCTGGACTTAGAAAAGGCAGAGGAACCAGAGATCAAATTGCCAATATCTGTTGGATCATCGGAAAAGCAAGAGAGTACCAAAAAAAAACAACTACTTCTGCTTTACTGACTATTCCAAAGCCTTTGACTGTGTGGATCACAGTCCACAGTGACTGTGGAAAATTCTTCAAGAGATGGGAATACCAGACCACCTGACCTGCCTCTTGAGAACTCTGTATACAGGTCGGGAAGCAACAGTTAGAACTGGACATGGAACAGACTGGTTCCAAAGAGTAAAAGGAGTATGTCAAGGCTGTATATTGTCACCCTGCTTATTTAACTTATATGCAGAGTACATCATGAGAAACACTGGACTTGAGGAAGCATAAGCTGGAATCAAGATTGCCAGGAGGAATATCAATAACCTCAGATCAGCAGATGACACCACTCTTATGGCAAAAAGTGAAGAAGAACTAAAGAGCCTCTTGATGAAAGTGAAAGAAGAGAGTGAAAAAGTTGGCTTAAAACTCAACATTCAGAAAATTAAGATTAGGGCATCCAGTCCCATCACTTCATGGCAGATAGATGGGAAACAGTGGAAACAGTGTCAGACTTTATTATTTTGGGCTCCAAAATCACTGCAGATAGTAACTGCAGCCGTGAAATTAAAAGATGCTTACTCCTTGGAAGAAAAGTTATGATCAAACTAGATAGCATATTAAAAAGCAGAGCCATTACTTTGTCAACAAATGTCCGTCTAATCAAGGGTATGGTTTTTCCAGTGGTCATGTGTGGATGTGAGAGTTGGACTATAAAGAAAGCTGAGTGCTGAAGAATTGATGCTTTTGAACTGTGGTGTTGGAGAGGACTCTTGAGAGTCCCTTGGACTACAAGGAGATCCAACCAGTCCATCCTAAAGGAGATCAGTCCTGGGCGTTCATTGGACGGACTGATGTTGAAGTTGAAATTCCAATCCTTTGGCCACCTGATGCGAAGAGCTGACTCTTTGGTAAAGATCCTGAAGCTGGGTAAGATTGACGGCAGGAAGAGAAGGGGACAGAGGATAGATGGTTGAATGGCATCACTGACTCAATGGACATGGGCTTGGGTGGACTCCAGGAGTTGGTGATGGACAGGGAGGCCTGGAGTGCTGCGGTTCATTGGGTCATAAAGAGTCGGACACAACTGAGTGACTGGACTGAACTGAACTGAACTGAGAGCAGAATAAGTACACAGTGAAGGGGCTGAAAGTCTCAGCTCCACCAAATTCTAGATCCAGACTCATCACAACCCATCCAAAGTATCTGAATATTCAATGAATAAGCAGAGCAAACAAGTGAACCAATGAAATGAGGCTGTAGAAAAGGTAAGAAGTTTCATGAAGAATCAGAGTGAGAGCTTAATTTTGAAAATATTTTTCTGAATGAAAAAGGACATTGCGACTCCATAAAAGTCTCAGCAAAAAAAAAAAAGGGGGGGGGGTCTATGGTTATATAAATAATCAGGTCAAGTTTATTGAGAACAGATCTATTTTTTAAACAAGTCTTAATTTGGTTATATTTGGTAAAAATGAGGGTGATTTTAGGGAGAAAAGGATGTTTCAATAAATGTTAAATCCCAGTTTGTTAGTGGCAGTCTACTAATGGAGGTAGTAAGACTCATTTCTTGGATAGTTCCTTGCTGTTATGTGATATTAATGTAAAATTTAATTGAATTCTTAAAGAACACCCTAAGTTTGTTTCTGAAGCTTATCTCAGTGATCTATCTTTGGATGAAGATCAGATGCCTCGTGACCTGCAACCAGGACTAAAAAAAAAAAAAAAGACATAATTTAACAGACTGTCTCCAACCTGGATGGAAGGACTTTTTTCAGAAGAAACTACACTACACCAGGGTGAGAAGACGACGACATCAGAGGTAGACAGCTTGCCCAAGATGCTGGACCTGATGCATATGATCATTTATAATGTTTTCTTGACTTCTTAGCCCTCTGCATATAAATCAAATGCTTTTCTACCATAGGCCTGACCCTATGCTAGTTTTAGAAATTAATCCAATTTTCGGGTTTGTAGACATGTAAAAGCTCATTCTGCTTATACAAAAACTCTGTTAGCCTTGTGCCATGCTAATGTCCTTAAACCATGGCAACAGTCTGCTTCTAAATTGGAAAATTAAAAACAATAGCTGGAAATCAGAGTCAGGTCTATGGGAAATCCAAGATGGTTGCTTGGCTTTTCCCAGCTCCCTGGCAAACCTCATTCTTTATTTGATGGGTTAAAGCCTCCCTGGCTACAGGGCCTCCATAATGAAAAATCATGGAATATTAAGTGTTGTAAATTGTTAAATTAAGTTTCTAGTTTTGTTAATGTCAATGGCAAGCCACTCCGGTACTCTTGCCTAGAAAATCCCATGGATGGAGGAGCCTGGTAGGCTGCAGTCCATGGGGTCGCTAGGGGTCGTACACGACTGAGCGCCTTCACTTTCACTTTTCACTTTCACACATTGGAGAAGGAAATGGCAACCCACTCCAGTGTTCTTGCCTGGAGAATCCCAGGGATGGGGGAGCCTGGTGGGCTTCCGTCTATGGGGTCACACAGAGTCGGACACGACTGAAGTGACTTAGCAGTAGCAGTAGCAGTGTTTACTAAGACTCACTGCTGAGAAAGTTCCTTGTTACGTGATACTGCTAAAAGATTTAATTAAGTTATTAAAAAGGACACTCTAGGTTAGTTTCTAAGGCTTATCTCAGTAACCGATCTTCAGATAAAGGTCGGATGCTCCATAATGTACAACCAGGAGATTAACACCAGACTATAATCATTTAACGAATAATGTCAGGTGACTTGGGGTATACCAGGCTTTATCTAATGAAAGTTCTTGACTTATAATTCTTATTTTACTAATAACTGCTAGCTATGGCTATATTATTTTCTATGTCACTTGTTTCACTGAGCCTGTGATATAATGCTGAACTGACAGTTCCATATGAGATCAATAATTGTAATAATGTGACTCTGGGTATGGGAAAAAGCAACAAGAGGAAATATTTTCCTGGACCAGGAGGCTAGTAAGACAGTGGTCCAGAGACTTTTGTTGCTTGCAAGGCCTGGTCCAATTTTAGCACACTTTCCTAGATCTGGGAATGAGCCTTCCCAGCACTGCGGGACACAATGGCCATGAAATGGTGTCACATGGTCAGATATGTGGCTATGAAGGGACCCTGCTGACTGGAAGTTGGTCCTTGCCAGCTGCCTCTACAAAGATTACATCATGACCATTGCAAGCTGCTGACCTTCAACACCCCCTGAAAGAAGTTCAGGGTGAAAATCAGGAATGAGGCACTCTGTGTTCTGAAAAAAAAAAAAACAAAAAACTGGCAGAACAGGCCTTCAGATAGTTAGATCTTTTCAGAAAAAGGTTTTATGAGTTCCAATTCTTGCATCTTCTCATACCTAGAAAAACACTGACGTCATTAGTGGTGAAATCTGCTTTGGCTATTAAAAAAATTTTTTTTTTACAATTAAAAGTCAAAATAGAGTAGCTCTGGTTCAGACATCCTGGGAAATAACTATTTCCCAGATATCCTGAAAAATGATATTATGGGTGTGATTTCAGATTAGATGCTGTGACCTAATGTAGAACTTAATGCTCCTGTAATACATTTTTGCTTCTGTACTTTGCTTGCTGCTCGTAAAACCAAAGTTACTCCATTTTAAGATAAGGTTGTTTTTTAAGTAAAGATTCCTAAAATCGTTTTTGAAAAAATAAAAAAGAAAAAGAAAAAAGAATGATGATTTAGAACATCAATTGCATATTCTCCTCAAGGTTCATTAAAGATCAGCATTTATAGGGAAGAAACACAAATCAGCAAGTAGAGACAGGGCTGGAAGTCGGTTATTCAACAAATATTTGTTGTATGTAGGGGATACACACACAAACACACGATTTAACACCATAATTTCAGACTTATTTCCAAAAATAATATAAGAAATTAAGATTTGCAATTATTGCTAAGGAGCACAATTGATGCTTGTTGTTCAGTCTCTAAGTCATGCTCAACTCTTTGCCACCCCATGGAGTGCAGCACACCAGGCATTGCTGTCCTTCACAATTGATGCTAAAGAAAGTCAATTCTGAGGAAGGGAAAGCACAACAGTATAAAAGCAGGGAAAGAGAATGGAAGCTAAAAGCAATTTTAACCTAAATACATGCAAAGTATAGTCAGAAAATAAACAAAAATCCTCAGGTGAAACAAAAAAACTTTAAAAGAAAAATTTTTCTGTAGGAAAAAAAAAAGATTCACACAGAGTAACTATAATTTCTAAACACAGACACAAGACTCATATATCCTGATAACTTTCTGTTTTAATTTTAAGGTATCAAAAAATATTCTGCTTTAACCCACAAAAGTCTCCAATTGAACTAGCTTTTAATCTAGCAGTTGCATCTCAGCATCCCATTGCCTTGTTCTCATGACTGACAGCACAGCCATGGTTTGCGTTCTTTATTTTACAGAGAGGAGAACAGAGAGCATACTTAAATGGCAAGTTTAAACAGTCAGTTACAAGCAGAGCCAAGATTACAGTCCTATCTGAATAAATGCTCATTCATAAGATTTTCCACAATATGCAATCCTTTCTTACTTGTTTACTACAAATCTGTTGAACAAACAATTTTGGACATAAAATAAACTTCTAACCAGCTGGTTTTTCCAAAATAAAAATAGAAATGAGGAAGTAGAATGGAATTTAATAGGCAGCTGATGGACATGAGCTTGAACAAACTCCTGGAAACAGTGATAGACAGGGAAGCCTGGCATGCTACAGTCCATGGGGTTGCAAAGAATTGGACATGACTTAGCAACGGACCAAAAACAAAACAAAGAACAAAAAGACTAATGTTTTGCACCCTTATTATTTTTATTCAGTGATGATTTTCCTTAAATTAAACAAATTTAATGTGATTTTATAGTATGTCTACTATTACAGTATGTCTATTTACAGTAGACATTCTGTAAATACTCAGAAATTTGTAAATCACCTATTATAACATTTGAATCATAAGGATCACTGATTAAAAAACTATATGGACCAGTGGATTTACTTCCAACTAATAAAGTCAAAATATGAACTATAAGATTTCTGTTATTCTCTTTGAGATAATTCGTTTAAAATGAATATTTCTATACACTTACTCTGAAAAACAGTGAATGATCTGAAACATTATACAGGATATTAAGTGCTCACCATAGTTTCTGGTATGTAGTCAACGTTCAGTAAATCTTTAATTCTCACTTGTGACTTAGAAGATGAAATATCTTGTGACATAACTAATTCACTGTTGAAAACTGCCCTGATTTGGGAGAAATCTGGGAGGCATTGAGAAGAGTCTTTTTTTTTTTTTTTTTTGTGGGAAACTACTCATATTTTCCAGTAGAATAACTTCAACTCCTTCATTGTTTTCCAGATGGAGTGAATCAATGCATGATATTGTTTCTGTCTTAAATGTGCAAATAGTAACACACTGTAACTACTGTTAATTTATTTATTTTTCATCTCTCCTATCTAATGAAAATCATAACTCTCCCACATAGGTAAGAGTTGCCACAGAGTTTGTCTTTGTAAAACCAACAGATGTTTGAATCTTAAAAACAAACAAACAAACTTTTATCTCTGGTATAATCAGTAGAAACTGTCAGCCGTTTCACAATTTCTTTTTTCATAAAAATTTCTGCTCTATTCAAAATCTACTTCCTCATTCTAAGAGAATCAGCATGCATTATATGAACTAGCAGAAGTCATAAGAAATAAGAACAATTTTATATTTTTCCTATTTGATTCCTACTCTTTATCCTTAGCTTATTTAATTTTTTTTCTTTTAGTTCATTGGTTTCTTAATTTTAAGAAGGGAATTTTTGCTAACCAAATAGAAAAGAACAAGTCTTACTTTAAAATTCGCAGCCAATATAATATTGTCTGGAGAATGAAATGGCAACCCATTCCAGTACTTTTGCCTGGAGAATCCCATGGATAGAGAAGACTGGTGGGCTACAGTCTACTGGGTCGCAAGAGTCAGACATGACTGGGTGACTAATACACATACACATAATATTGTCCTGTATGAGTATATGTGTGGTTTTAAAGTTCATAATGACACTTAAAGTTCATCATGACATTGATAGTTCAAGGGCTTCCCTGAAGCTCAGTTGGTAAAGAATCTGCCTGTAATGCAGGAGACCCTGGCAGAATTCCTGGGTTGGGAAGATCCACTGGAAGAAGGACAGGCTACCTACTCCAGTATCCTTGGGCTTCCCTGTGGCTCAGCTGGTAAAGAATCCATCTGCAATGTGGGAACCTGGGTTTGATCCCTGGATTGGGAAGATCCCCTGGAGGAGGGAAAGACTACCCACTCCAGTGTTCTGGTCTGGAGAACTCCATGGACTGTACAGTCCATGGGGTTGCAAACAGTCAGACACAACAGAGTGACTTTCACTTCACTTCATGACACTTGTTTTAATAATGATGGAAAGTCAAAAATTTGAAAATAAAACATCTTTACTCTTAAGAGATAGAAAAAAATCTTTCCATGATTAAGTAATTTTTTAAAAAGCAGATTTTAGATGATTAAGTATAGTATGATCTCATTTTATGAAATAAAAACTGACTCCTATATGAACACATACATATGTATATATGAAACTATATATACATATATATATATATTTGACTACACATGTATAATATATATAATTAACTCCTGAAATCACTGTTTGAAGAGCTCTCCTCTTTCCAATTCTATTGTGTTCCTCTACTTCTTTTCATTGTTCACTTTAAAAAGGTTTCTTATCTCTCCCTGCTATATAAAGGGATTAACTCATGCAAGGATGGGCATGATAAAGGACAGAAACTGTAAGGAACTGACAGAAGCAGAAAAGATTTAAAAGAGTTGGAAAGAATATACAAAAGAACTATACAATAAAGGCCTTAATGACCCAGGTAGACCACGCTGGTGTGATCACTAACCTAGAGCCAGACATCCTAGAGTGTGAAGTCAAGTGGACCATAGGAAGCATTATTACAAACAAAGCTAGTGGAGGTGATGGAATTCCAGCTGAACTATTTAAAATCCTAAAAAATGACGCTGTGAAAGTGCTGCATTCAATATGCCAGTAAATCTGGAAAACTCAGCAGTGGTCACAGGACTAGAAAAGGTCAGTTTTCATTCCAACCCAAAGAAGGGCAGTGCCAAAGAATATTCAAATTACCAGACAATTGCATTCATTTCACATGCTAGGAAGCTTATGCTCAAAATCCTTCAAGTGAGTCTTCAACAGTACATGAACCGAGAACTTCCAGATGTTCAAACTGGGTTTAGAAAAGGCAGAGGTACCAGAGATCAAAATGTCAACATTAGTTGGATCATAGGGACAGCAAGAGAATTCCAGAAAAAACATATACTTCTGCTTCACTGACTATGTCAAAGCCTTTGACTATGTGGATCATAATAAACTGGAAAATTTTTAAAGAAATGGGAATACCAGACCACCTTGTCTGCCTCCTGAGAAACTTGTATGCAGCTCAACAGTTAGAACCTTACGTGGAAAAACTGACTGGTTTATAATTGGGAAAGGAGTATGACAAAGTTATATATTGTCATCCTGTTTATTTAACTCATATGTAGAGTGCATCATGCAAAATGCCAGTCTGGATGAAGCACAAGCTGGAATCAAAATTGCCAGGAGAAATATCAACAGCCTCAGTTATGCAGATGAAACCACTTTAATGGCAGAAAGTGAAGAGAAAATAAAGAGCCTCTTGATGAGGGTGAAAGAGGACAGTGTAAAAGTTGGTTTAAACTCCATGTTCAAAAGTGTAAGATCATGGCATCCAACCTCATCACTTCATGGCAAACAGATGGGGAAAAAAGATGGAAATAATGGCAGGTTTTATTTTCTTGGGCTCCAAAATTACTGCAGATAGTGACTGCAGCCATGAAATTAAGATGCTTGCTCCTTGGAAGAAAAGCTGTGACCAACCTATGACTAATGACCTATGACCAATAAACAGCATATGAAAAAGCAGAAACATCACTTTATTGACAAAATTCCATATAGTCCTAGCTATATGGACTAGAAAAGGCAGAGGAACCAGAGATTAAATTGCCAACATCAGCTGGATCATTGAAAAAGCAAGAGAGTTCTAGAAAAACATCTACTTTTGCTTTATTGACTACACCAAAGCCTTTGCCCATGTGGATCACAACAAACTATGGAAAATTCTTAAAGAGATGGGAATACCAGACCACCTGACCTGCCTCCTGAGAAATCTGTATGCAGGTCAAGAAGCAACAGTTAGAACAGGACATGGAACAACAGACTGTTTCCAAATTGGAAAAGGAGTACATCAAGACTGTAAATTGTCACCCTGCTTATTTAACTTATATGCAGAGCACATGCAAAATGCTGGGCTAGATGACACACTAGCTGGAATCAAGATTGCCAGGAAAATATCAATAATCTCAGATACGCAGATGACATCACCCTTATGGCAGAAAGTGAAGAAGAACTAAAGAGCCACCTGATGAAAGTGAAAGAGGAGAGTAAAAAATTTGGCTTAAAACTCAGCATTCAGAAAGCTGATATCATGTCGTCTGGTCCCATTGCTTCATAGCAAATAGATGGGGAAACAATAGAAACAGTGACAGACTTTATTTTGGGGGCCTCCAAAACCACCATTGATGGTGACTGCAGCCATGAAATTAAAAAACGCTTACTCCTTGGAAGAAAAGCTATGACCAATCTAGCAGCATATTAAAAAACAGAGACATTACTTTGCCAACAAAGGTTCATCTAGTCAAAACTATGGTTTTTCCAGTAGTCATGTATGGATGTGAGAATTGGACCATAAAGAAAGCTGATCGCCAACGAATTGATGCTTTTGAACTGTGGTGTTGGAGAAGACTCTTGAGAGTCCCTTGGACTGCAAGGAGGTCCAAGCAGTCCATCCTAAAGGAAATTAGTCCATATTCATTGGAAATATGATGCTGAAGCTGAAACTCCAAAACTTTGTCCACCTGATGTGAAGAACTCATTTGAAAAGACTCTGATGCTGGGAAAGATTGAAGGTGGGAGGAGAAGGGGATGACAGAGACTGAGATAGTTGGATGGTATCACTGACTCAATGGACATGGGTTTGGGTGGACTCTGGGAGTTGGTGATGGACAGGGAGGCCTGGTGTGCTGTGGTTCATGGGGTCGCAAAGAGTCAGACATGACTGAGCGACTGAACTGAACTGAAATGCTTACGACCCCCAGAATTGTTGCTCCATTCTGAATCTTTTCTTCCCTGACTCAAAATTCATACTCAACTGCTTAATTACATCTCCACTTGAACAAAGCAAAAGCATCTCAAACTTCATGTGTGTAAAATTGAACTTCTGATTTTTAAATCACCTCAAACTTGCTCTAACAGTTTTCCCATCTCACTTTATGACAACTCTGACTTCCCAGTTCTTTAGACTCAAAATTTTGGGACATTCTTGAATCCCCTATTTGTTTCTTATCCACATCTAAACCATTAGCAAATCCTGCTTTACCTTCAAATTATACTCAAAATTCAATTACTGGGATTCATAGGCCTGCACTACTGGCCTGAATTACTGAAAATATTTGTTGTCTTTCTGACTCACCCTCAGCCCCCTTTAGTCTTTTTCAAGACAACCATCATGATCCTTTAAAACTAGACTGAGATTATTTTACTCTTTCTCAAAGTCTTCCAAAATATCTTTCATATACCTAAACCAAAAGTCAAAGTATTTTGACATATATCCTTGACTCTCCTCCAATCCACCCCACTGCCAATGGCTAATAACATCACTTTTTATCCTTAGCCTTCACTCCATCCACACAGGTCTTCTTGCTGTCCTCAACAATTCAAGTCACACACTCAGCTCAAACACTTTGTTCTTGCTATTTCATTTTTCTTAAATGTTCTTTTCTGGAGATTTGTGTAGTTTGACATATCAATTCCTCTGTCAAATTTTCCCAGCTACAGAATCTAAAATTTCAATATGAACTCCCCTAACAATTCCTATTCTCCATCCTAATGTTATTTTTCTTTCTACCACTTACTTTTTTTTTTCACTTTCCTTTCTATGGTTTCCCAATCAAAATGTATTTCATAAAGGCAGTTTCTGTTGTTGTTGTTTACCTCTATATTCTTAGGGCTTATAACAGTTACTAGCACATGATTCTTTACCATCTGAGCCACTAGGGAAGCCCCTAGCTCATGATAGATATTTGATAAATACTAAACATCATTTTATAAGAATAAGATCAAAGAAATTTATTTTCCTTTTTTTTGGTTTCAAAAATAGTATGTTGCAAAACTTCTTTGTGGTAAAACTGGAAGCTCTAACAACATTTTTCTCACTGGTTAATAAATTCAAAATTTAGGGTCGAAATACTTATAACTCATGTCAGATCATGTTCTTATAAATCCACATGTGGAAAGCATTGTTAATTGCTTCCACAGGTGAAACCAATGTTATAATTCAGGACAACTTGGCAGATGTAATGATTTATTTATACAAACCAAGCTAGGGAAGTTTTGTGCCAACTTTCATGTCAGGCCCATCTATAAGTAGAGATTCCATCACAAGAGCAAGGCAGCAGGAAGGCTGTATATGAAGGAACCCCAAAAGAGCCATGGGACAGAAAAGACAGGTGTGCAATATTCAGAATTCTAGGTAGATAAGATAACATTAGAAGGAGGAGACTGATGACCACAGACAGCACAGTCTTGCTTTGAATTGGAATTTAGGTAAAGGGCTTCTATACACAGGTAGAGGCTCTGAAAAAGCTACTCCCATCCCCAACTAAAACTGGGGCATGGTGGAAGCTGGCAACTTACTGAAATCAGGATGTATAGCTGTGACCAGGGCACAAAGCTGAATCTGAGTGGTGCTCATAAAAATGGGGAGATAGGAGACTCGAGCTCTAAAATAAGGCATTAGAGGATATTATCAGCAAAAGAGGATAAGCTTTAGTTAATGTAGAAACCTAGCAGTCTGTACAGGGATTAAATACCCTCACTCAATGACTGGGGATCCAATGTAGGAATGCAGTGATCCCTGGTCCCTCATGGACATGGTGCCTTGGACTGTTGAGATTTTGAGATAGAGACTGCATTGGTACATCCACTCTGCCTCATGTCTGCACCCTCACAGAGTGGAGACAGCATGAAAGAAGCTAGGGAAGTGTATATATATATATATATAAAACACTTATTTCACTTATCTTCATTCATTCAACACGTAATTATTTGATTGCTTCTTATATGTTGCTCTGAGCCGGGCATTAGAAAGACAGCAATAAATAAGAGAGACTTAGTTCTTGCCCTCATGAAATTTTATTTTAGTTGCAACATTTTTCTGTAACATATTTTCCTTTATGGAATAAAATTTTTAAATATTCTCTGTAGTTTGATGCTTATTCTATCTTGAAACAGTTTTATATTTCAATCTGACATGAAGTGTCTTTAGAGGGATTACACAACAGACTGAGAAACTGCTTAATGGTCAGAGGGCTCTTTACTTCTGCTAATAATCTGTGGTCATTTCCAGCTCTAAGTGGTCACAGACTCATACGTGGAAGGGACATTAAATATTTTCTAGATGAACCTCCAAATAGTCAAAGCTATGACTTTTCCAGTAGTCATGTATGGATGTGAGAGTTGGACCATAAAGAAGTCTGAGTGCTAAAGAATTAATGCTTTCAAACTGTGGTGTTGGGAGTCCTTTGGACTGCAAGGAAATCAAGTGAGTCAATCCTAAAGGAAATCAGTCCTGAATAGTCATGGGAAGGATTGATGCTGAAGCTAAAGCTCCAATACTTTGGACACCCGATAAGAAGAGCCAACTCATTGGAAAAGACCCTGATGCTGGGAAAGACTGAGGCAGGAAGAGAAGGGGACAAGACAGGATGAGACGGTTGGATGGTATCACTGACTCAATGCACATGAGTTTGAGTAAGCCCTGGGAGACAGTGGAGGGCAGGGAGGCCTGGCGTGCTGCAGTCCACGGGGTCGCAAAGAGTCAGACATGACTGAGCGACTGAACTGAACTGAACCGAGATGAACCTCATTTTATATGTTTAAGGCCCAGAAAAGATATAACACATGCCAAAATGTATGTAAAAGATAGTCAGCTCAGCGAGGATTAGAATGGAAATCTTCTGACATCATAGATGAATGCATTGTCCTCCATGATTATGCCTAATAGACTTTATACTAAAAGTCACATCTTAGAGTATTCTGTGTTTGTCAATTACATTAGTACACACCCTGCCATTCCCTTTAAGTTAGAGCCTTCCTGTTACTCCTCTGGGGGAAAAATTGCCTTTCATTTATCTGGCTATATATCTATGTAACACATAAAAGGGATTGCTGAAAAAAATGAGACCACTGAAAGCTATTACAAATAAAGAAAAAAATTATGCTATACATTTCAACCTGAGACATCAAAGTTTGTAGTTCGTCTTAAAAACTTGGCACTGTTAAACAGGAGTTTTTTGGTTTCTTTTTTTTAATCAAAGACTTTGGATGGAAAGTTATTTGAGTAAAAGATCAATTGTGTTCACAGGTGTATCCCTCATCATCTTCCCTCTTTGCTTTCACTAGTTAGAAACATTTCTATGTGACATCAGAAGAATCTGAGGAAAATCAGTGTAGGGAAAGGGGAGGGGAGAGGCAGGCATCTCTTTGCTTAACTGGCCATTGTGTAGAGTTCTTTGTTGGTTGTTGGTGCTACTGCTGGTAACCAGCCAGTGATTGGCCATGGGTAGCTCTACACAGCAGATGAATCATGACTGGCTACTGTAAGCACTCCTGATCCTACTCCAATGGAGTAGGATCCATTCTATCCCGCGACTACTCCATCCAGTCCTACTCCATTGAGGTGACCCTCAGTCTTTATCACTACTTCATCAGTCTGCCCTTGTCTTCTTTTCCCTCATATTTCCACACTGGAGAAATAAGTTCATGCTGCAGCTCAGTGGCAGTATGGAAGGTAAAGGAGGCACCAAAATGATAATACATATATTACTGCTTCATATCTTGTTTGAGAGTTGTTTCCAGTTGGTCCTCTCTCAATACTTCACTGTCAGTCACTCTGAGGAGGGAGCTCCTTGGTACTGCAGAACTCTCCCTGTAACTACCTGAGCAGAGGTGTCTTCAAGGGTCATTTATTCCTAATCACAATTCAGTTTTAGCACTGAAGTTCCAAGGCCTCCAAACCAATAGAGGTCTCTGTAGATTTCACTGGACAGAACCATCTCAAGGCTATTCAGTTATTCAAGTATTTATGCTAAGAACTCTTGGCCAGGAGAACTTCTCTGAAAACCTCTGTTGGGACTTTGAGTGGACTGCTATATAATCATACCAGGTATCTGAACACTTGAGTTTCAATCGGAATGTGCCTATTACAACATGTGTGTGTGTTAGTCTCTCAGTCGTGTCCAACTCTTTGCAACCCCATGGACGGCAGCCCACCAGGCTCCTCTGTCCTTGGGATTCTCCAGGCCAGAATACTGGAGTGGGTTGCCATTTCTTTTCCAGGGGATCTTCCCAACCCAGTGATCAAACCCAAGTCTCCCGCACTGCAGGCAGATTCCTTACCATTTGAGCCACCAGGGAAGCCCTTATGATGCCATAGCTAGCTTCTTTCGCTATTCATTTCATTATTCTCAATCAACATTCAAAATGCAACATGCAGACACTGTTCTAAGCATGTGGATACCTATGGTACAAAAATACATTTTATACATTTTTTCTCTTATCTGCATTCTTTTGAACTCATTTTTTGTATGTTAATCTTTTCTTGGTAAGATTCCATTTGTCTGTGGTAAAATTTTGTTTGTTAAATGTTCGCTTTTTCCAGTTTAAAACTCCAGCCCCATATCTGATCCATAGCCTTACAGCTCTCCTTTCTTTCTGTACGTAACAGCTCAAATTCTTGGGAGCAGTAAGGAGGTGAGGGGCAAAGAGACAAGTGTCTCTTTTTCCAGCTAGTTTTGTTTATTGTCACTTTTTTGACAAGTATTGCTTGGCAGTTGGTGCCTTTTGTATGATAGCTATCAAAATTCTTCCTTTCAGGCTATGTTATGAGATTTTCACATGACATCCTGAGGTCTCTGACCATGGAACCCAATAATTTGGGAAAATATAATTCTAATACTAGCAGTTTCATTGCTTCAGCTCCCAGCACCAGTGGTACACTCCACAGCCTATCACTGGGTGGGATGCTATTAAAATAAAGTCCAGCTACATTATGGGGCATCTGCTCATGAGAAATATCCACCTAGCTGCCTCACCCATCAGTATGATTGCAGGTGGGTCCAATGCTGTCTCTCCTTCCCTTTTGCCAAGTCATTTCCCCCATCTTTAGGTAGGGACATTGTCATTACAGCCTGAACAGACATAAGAATGGGATACTGATACATCCTTCTTGAAGACACCCTCAATTTCTACATTTGATCATATTTGGTTTTGGGGAAGGGATGAGGAAAAGATATCCCTATCTGTTGCTTAGTCATCTTTGTAGATTTTTATGGGATGATTTTGTTGTGGTTTTGAGTGTAGGGTCAGTTTTGTCACCTCTGAATAAATCCTGAAGAGAACTGTCTGCCTCTAGTTATAGACTTTTAAAAAATGTTCTTTAACAAAAATAATATAGGGAGATTTAATATCTCTTATTTTCAACCATGAGGTCAAGTTGCTAGTTCTAGAATAGTGGTAAATCCCAATCAACCTTCTATACCAATCAAATGATATACACACAAATATCAGATAACACTAAATATAAGAAGAAAAAATTCAAGGCTTTGTGACAGAGGAATTAGGTTCAGAGATTATCAATGTTCTCATTGAGAAGACATTTAGCTGAGACTCAAGTGACCATAAAGGTCAGTAGTTAGGAGAACTGGAGGGAAGAGGGCAAAGATGATTGTGGGCAGAAGAAATAAGTAGTGAGCAAGTGAAAACTTGAAAGTGAATCTAGCATTTACGAATTTAGTATATATGGGCAACAGAGGATGAGATGGTCAGATAGCATCAGTGACTCAATGGACATGAATCTGAGCGAATTCCAGGAGATAGTGGAGGACAGAGCAGCCTGGCGTGCTACAGTCCATGGGGTCACAAAGAGTTGGACACAACTTAGCAACTGAACAACACATATGAAGGGAAAAAGTCATTGTGGCAGCAGCAAGGTCCCTAAGTAGATTGAGGTCAAGAGTGGTTGAAAAGGTGACAGAGACAGATGAGAGTATCTTAAAACAAAACGTAGAGTCCACTTAACCACAGTGGGATATATTTCAAAGTATATTTAAGAGAGTTTGCTGATCTATCAGTAGACACAAGCAGCCAGAGTAAGGGGAAATTATTTTCCTAAATGTTTGTTTGTTTGTTACTTCGACAGCTGTAAAGATGATCATACCATTTACTGAAATGACAAAGACTATGGGAGGAACAGATTGGTTTTGCTGTTTGCATTAGTTCACTAGGGCTGCCTTGATGAACTACCATGGACTGGGTGGCTTAAACAACAGAAATTCATTTCTCATAGTTTCAGAGGCTACAAATCTGAGGCCTAGGTATCAGCAGGGTTAGTTTCCTCTGAGACCTTGCCCTTGGCTTGTAGATGATTGTCTTTTCCCTATCTTTTCATATAGTCTTCCTCCTGTACCTACATCCAAATTTCTTTTTCATATAAGAACATTAGTCACATTGGATTAGAGTCAAATTTAATGGTAATTTTAATCATCACTTTAAAGACCCTGCCTCCAAATATCACTCCATTGTGAGGGAACTAGAGGTTAGGATTTCAGTACATGAATTTTTAGGGGATACAGTTTGGCCCATAACCTTGTTGCTGTTGATTTGTATATATTTTGGTGGAAAGTAATGGAAGAAACCAAGAGCTTTGTCTTGAAATTTACTTTAGGAAATTTAAGAAGAGATAAAGATTAGAATGACATCTTAAAAGGACACCTCAGACACCATATAAGTACTGTCAGCATCCCTCTTCTCTCCAAGTATCACCAGACAATGTGACTTTGTCTTCATGGAAAACGACAGCTTGTGCCAGCAGTCTAAGCTAGTCTACATGTCAGTCTTTTCTTACATTTTGGCTCATACTTCTTTCTCTCCTGAGAACTTTGACACCTGATTCACAACTCCCCTCTCTACTTTAAATACTGACATCATTATGAGTGTGACTTCAACACTGAAGGGGACAAACCTACTAACATCATAGTCTCTACTCCTAAATAATTTGAACTCTTATAATGTCAAGCTTTACCTTTTCTCTCTAATGACTACAACTTGCATTCATTCAACAAATGGTCATTGTGTGCACACAATATATCATCCTCCTGGAAAATGATGGGAGTGTACAAAGATGATTAATAACTGCTTTCTGCCCTCCAGGAGTTTCCATCTTGAAGAAAGAGACAAGTGAAAAAAAAATTACAATAAGTTTATTATTTTTATTTACTTACTGAAGGAATATTATTAAACAATAATAGCTAATGCTGTTGAGTGTTACCATTGCTGTATATGCTTGATATATATTAACTCTTTTTATTCCTCACAAACACACTATGAGGTAGGATTTATCACCATCCCTGTTTCAAATAAGTTGTCCAAGGTTCTCCAAGTTCACAAACAGCTTATAAGTATTACAACTGGAACTTGAACTTATGCAGTGTGGCTCCAGAGTCATTCAATCACTACACAATACTGCCTTTTCTGTAAGTACAATTATGTAACAAATCCAAATTATTATCCTTGAAATGATACTTATATATCTCATGCTGCCTGGAATATAATGAGGGCAACTGTGCCTCCTGGTCAGGCCAGCCTAGGGTCCAAAGCAGCCCCTCTTCCTGCCAATAGCCTGACAATTTAGCAGTCATCCATCCCCTGCCAAATAAATACACCAGAGAGACAAAAAGAGCTTTTGGCATCATGAGGCTAGGATTTTGGTAAAGATGTCAGATAACATATAATAAAAATGGCTTGAGCTGTAGTGAATGCACCACATTCTCAAGAGCTCTCCTTTGCTATCATGGGCAAGCCAGGACTTGCCCCAAGAGTGTGAGTGGATCTGAGTTAAGGGTAAAGCACTCAGGAACATTAGGTGAAAATCTAGAAGAAGGATGGAGCTGACCATTCCTGATAATAAGTGCAAACTCAGATAGTTCCCTCATTTGCCACTAAATTAAAATGGATCCCATTTCTCTGCAAGAAATATTCCTTATCCTCCTCTGCATTTCTTGTATTCAGCAGGAACACTTGAAGTTAAAATTAAATTTGGAAGCTCTAAAAAAAAAAAAAATTGGACACAGGCCAAGGGCAGTCAGACAGTGAATGAAAATCTTTTTTGAAAATTTTGTTGATGATTGAAAATCTAGACAGGAAATATGCCTGGCAGCAAATCTTTTATAACAAGGAATCAAATGTACGTGACAACATTCTTTGTCTTATAATGGATTAGTTATGTCTTTGTTATTAGTGCTTTTAGAAAATATATTTATTGAGAGATAGTCACCTTTGTATCTCTATACTAGGCACAAAGGGAAGACGAATGAATCTGAGATCTGGGGTAAGGACTTGGGGTGAAAGAGCTGTGGAGGAGGAGACATGTGACTCATGCCTTGAAAGAGGAGAGATATTTGGCTAAATGACAAAGTACACACTTTAAGAGAGGAAACAGCATGAACTGAGGCATTGAGAAAAGAATAAGTCAATACGAAGTACGTGGAAGAGCCTGGTCTGATTCATTTAGAGCCAGTACAGAGGAGGTTTTGAGGAGTGTTGGAATATTGTGACGTTTGTAGCACGGTGGAAGATTAAGAACAGGGCTTCTGAATTGCATAATCTCGAATCTGACTCAGCTTTGCAACGCAGAAACAGTTAAGACTCAAACCAAGTTTAGGTTACTTCTCACAGGCTGAGTTTCTTAATATATATTGTTTTTAACCTCTGTGAATTAAATGAGGTAATGTGGCACATTTTTAACACAATACCTAGGGGAAAATATTAGCATGGTTTTTTTTCCACCATCATCCTTACTATTCTGAAAGTAGCATGGGCCAGTACGTGAAGGCCTTGAGAAATGTTTGAGGTTGGATTTGATTCTGTGAACAGTACTAAATTCCTGAACAGAATAAAGTGATAAATTCTGAGTACAGTGATAAAATTTCATCTTGATAGCACACTGAAGCTAAATTTAAAAAAAAAAAAGTAAGACTATATTACTGTGATCTCTTGCCAGGGAGAGGAATCATTATAAAAACAGACTCCATAAATAGAAGTTGGAAAAATCAATCTCTTGGTTTTTCAGAAATCCTCTATTTAAAATTTCCATTTAAAACTGTTCCCCCTTTCCTTTTTCTGTTTTGGGGCTATTTTATTAAATATACACATCTTCAAAGGCACAGAGTAGAGGCTTGAAAAAGAGGTAGAAGGCAAATTAGATTTTTCTATTTGCCTGGAGAAGTATAACACTTTTGACTAACTGAAGACTTCTTTGTGGTTCTTATTGTTTCTGAATATTCTCTTTTCTGAATGTAATTTATGGATTACTCTCACATGCTTTGGAGGAAGGGACAGCGAAGGAAATGACCACACAATGGACAATTACACAATTTTAGAGCACAACATTCTGGTACATATTAAGTTTTTCAAAATTTAATTAGTATCTTACTAGATCAAATTGCATATTATTCCAATTATGCAAAGCTGTATTGAAAATAAATGATGCGTGTATCTCATTCTTTTTATAAGAACACTGCTAATTACTGTATAATGGTTTAATGATTTGCAACTGGGTTAACCACACATGGCATATTGTAATATACCAGTTTTATATAAACCTAGGCAGTAAACAATCAAATCTGTTCTTCAAATGCATACATTTAATACAGAACCACGATATCCACTAACTGGAAAATGGGATTATCTGATTATCTTCCCATTTAGTTTAAAAAAAAAATCCTATTACTAACAGAATAACCAAATTTTCCTTTAGCCATTTCAAACTTTCTTTGTATATTTCAGGATTTTCTTTTTTTCAGTCTTAAATGTTGACTCCCTATCTGTAAAATTTGAGGGAAAAAATCATGTCATGAAATGATTTGAGAATACAAACTTATGTGCTTCTGACGATAGTTGTGAAAAAAATTAAGCCTCTAGCCTAACTTAAATGAATTTATTTATCTTTGCATTGCTATCATGGCATATCAATCATGCAGGATAGCATCTTAATTAGTAACTAACTTATTTGTACAAAATTTATATTCAAATCCATGTTGTTGGAGTCAGAGTCATTGACAGACTTATGGAAGACTTCCTTAAATATTCCTTGCAATCTTATTGGGTCACACTTTGCGCCCACATTCCTGTTCTATCGTTCAAAAATTTAATTGCATTTTGATTTGCACAGATGTAACAAAAACACGTAACTAAGATATTGGTTAAAAAATAAAACATTTCTGCTTCTTCAAAAATTTTTAAAAGATTAGAAGACATAAAGACCTGTAATGATTTTTCTTACCTTTCTCTGCAGAGTGACATTAGGCATTTACACTCCTAGGTGACATCAGTATAGAATGTGAGCATCTCTGAAATCAGGCATTTCGGTGGTTTGTCAGAATCTAGGAAGGGTGAAAAAAAGAGCTGGCTGGGTAGAATGAATGTACTGAAGAATTATGGGAAATGTAGTAGGAAACAATAACTCCATACCAGAGATAAAAGAAAAGAGGAAGGGTCAGTGACATGTCAAGTGTAGAGATCCTAGTGTCTAAACTGATGCGCCTGTGCCGTTGTGTCCATTCAAATACATTCAAATACAGGAAAGACAGCAGAAGATTATTAAATGAATTTATATAAGCTATTGGCACTATGCTCCTGAATTCAACACCTTGGGAGCTGGGCTTGAATATGCTTACATGCTAGCCTGGGCTGTTGAGACTGCCTGGTATGAAACTAAACTTACTAAAATACTGAGTATTGTCAGTTCTACAAAGAACACTTAGAGGGCATTAAAATTCTGGTGGTCTCGGTTTCAAATTCACAGAGTGTATTTGGTTTGGCTCACACTACATCTTTTTAAAAAAAGCCAACATGTTAATACTGTGATATATAATATAATAATAAATATAAATACTTAATTTCTGGCTTTTCTTATAAATTGGCACATCTAGCGATACTGAACCCAGATTTCCGTAACGCTACAATAGGCTGGAAATGAGAGAGACGTATTCTCGAGCCAAGGAATACAGTGCCATAGTACACATTATTCCCTCTTCTGTCCCTAATACTGGGACCAACGACTGATTGGGGTTTATAGTTTATTTTGTAGTTTATAGTTTATCTTGTAGTTTATAGTTTACTTTGTAGCATTTTTTAATACTAGAAAAGATTTATTTCTTTTTTAAAAAAATTGTTACATTTTTGTCACCTTCTTGGGAACCCAGCAAGAATTGGAATTTGTGACAGCTGCTTGTTTGGCTACCCGTTGTTCATATTCCGATTAAACTATTCAGCCTGACGTATGTTTACTGTTGCCTGTCCTGCTGCTACAAACTGGAGTAGTGGTGATGGCACCCATGGATGCAACACAAGCATAAAAAAGGTACAGTTCCTGCTCTCAAGGATCCCAGAGTCTATGAAGATAGATTTCATAGAATTTTAAGTCAACGAAGGGATAAGTGTTCTAAAGGAGCATGTTCATAACATATTATTGTTACAGAAATACACAGGAGATCAATGTCAAATCACACTCAGGCTGGGAGATTTAGGACACTTTGACAGAGGAGATGACACCTGGACTATATACTCTGAAGAAATTTATGAAGCCTTGTAGGTAAGCATTTAATGTCTGTAAAAATAACAATAATATTCACAATTTTTAGATACTTCCTTTTTTGGAAACTACTCCTTTCCTTTTTTATGAAAGCAACCTGACACTCTGGAATCTCCCCATCTTCTTTCCCTCCCCTTGAGGATAACATCTCTAGAAGTTTAGCACCTCTTCCACCTGCCTTCCATTTCCTAAGAACTCACAGAACTTAAAGTGGCTCTATGGTTCTCAAGTAATTCTTATTTAGCAATTGTATGGATAAAATGATCTTGTGTTGGGTAGTCTAGAAAAATTTGTGTGAGTATTCGTTTCCTGAGTGTTGACCAACTGCCTTGAATGATTTTGGGTGTATTTTGTGTCCATGTGTGTCTAAAAGGTAGAAAAATAGACATGATGGAACACTTTCTGAACTCTTTGGGGAATCTGAGATTTAAATATACTGACATTGACAAATTATTTCCTAACACCCAGAGTTATTATTAAGTAAGATCTTTTCCTATAGAATCAAACTGCATGCTTTTTCTTATATTTTACTTTCTGAGTTAATTCAAGAATGATTATTTATCTTTAGTAGTTTATAATGTACAAGACAGAATGAATGAATCTTGGGTTATTTTGGTTTTGAATGATCTGTTTATAAATCCTGGAAGAGATGGTATTTATAAAAGTAATTCACAGAAGATGAATGGCCAGTGTTAGAATTTGTAGCAGGACTGGTCAAAGTATGATGCATAGCCTTGGAAACAGATTTGTTAGCCTTTGTTATGAAAAACATACTATTTGTTTGCCCAAGTGTAGATTTATTTATCTAAATAAATATTTAATTATCAAATTCCCCATTTGAAAAAGAAAAGTTAGTATTTATATCTATATATATTTTTAAATAATTAAATAGGATTTAGAAAATATATTTTTCAAGTCTCCAAAGACATATGAAGTAATATATATATATATATCAAATATCTACGTAATATTATATATATGTGTGTGCATACATATCTACACATTCTTCTGTTTTGTTACCTTTTAGGAAAAACACCTCAAGTGAACTGTTTAAACATTCCTTTAAAAGTGAATCAAAAAGTAAATAATAGTTTCCTAAAATATTCCTAAATTTAGATATTTTAATAATGTCTATCCACCTGCTACATATCAGGAAAGGTATCAAATTTACTTCAAATTCAAGAATCTAGATACTTAACCTCTAAACAGTATATATTTAAACATCTGGACATTTTAAGTCATGCACTTGTATTCCTTTCTTCCCAATAATTCAACTTAATTCAATGGCATTAATTAATGAAACTTGATGTACTTCCCTGATAGCTCAGTTGGTAAAGAATCCGCCTGCAATGCAGGAGACCCTGGTTCAAATCCGGGGTTGGGAAGATCCACTGGAGAAGGGAAAGGCTACCCACTCCAGTATTCTGGCCTGGAGAATTCCATGGACTGTATAATCCATGGGCTCACAAAGAACTGGACACGACTGAGTGACTTGCACGTTTCACTTTTACTTGTGAGGCATAAGTTCTACTAATGTACTTGGTCCTGAATCTTAATTTGAAAGCTGTCAATCAAGGTATTGGAAGAAGCAGCCTTGGCTCTACCATTTTGAAATGGGACCAAAACTTAATGGAGGAAGATTGAATGGAGAGCACTTTCCACACAGTTTTGGCTGCTTTGTAAAATATACAATTGATGCCAATGATTTTAGAATTCAGAGAAGAAAAGGAAATTTCATTTAGATTGCTGCCCACATTCTTCTGTTGCTCCAATTAAATTGCTTTGCATTGTTTTGTATTATTATCATTGTTCCACTCTTGATCCCACTGTGTGGTAGAAATGCATATTTTTAAAGTATCTATTGTTAGAACATGAAACAGCCTTGGTTGTAAGACATTACTGGTTACTTGAATGAGCTTAGAGTGGTAGCTGGGGTTACAAGCAAGAATCTATTGTACAAGATAATTATGGGCTAAAGGAAATGGATTTGCTTTGAGGGACCAATTCCAGAATGCTTAGATGGGCTTCCCTGGGTTTATTACATATTGCTCGTGTCATACGTTTACATAATGTCAGAATATCTAATCATATAAGCAGAGTATAAGAGTGGGGAATTTAATAGAGCAATAATTATTATCCTGTATTTTCTGGTCATACAAAACCACACTCCAGTCAGTAGACTAGGGAAGATCTGGAACTAGTCTTTTGCAAATGAATGGGAAGAAATAAGCAGGGTTCAAGGGATACAGGAAACGCAACTGAGTTTTAACGTAAGTCTCTCTTACTTCAAGATAAGCAATTTACAAATTTGAGACATATTTATAGATGATTACTATTAGCCAAGTATCTACTAGAATGAAAAGTGAGACACAGCCCCCTCTGTTTTCAAGGATCTTAACAGTTTAATGAATTATTTAGGCACTTGCACAGATGGTTGTGTATAATTAAGTAAATTACTGATTGATAAAGGAACCAGGGATTATACGTATTTTGATGAGAGGCAGCTACTCCATCCTGAGGGGCTGTGGAGTAGTGAGGTGAAGGGTGTTCTGGGTTAGGAAACAGCATGAACAAAGACACTGAATGGAGTGTTCAGGGTACCAGAAATTTATCCGTCTTGGCCAAGCACAAGTAAAAGTCAGTGAGTATCCAGACCTGAAGCTGGTAAAACAGGCAGATTCCAAGGCAGGAGGCCCTTATTTTTCTACTCTATGATATTTCCACCCGATATATAATGGGTTTTATAGGTAAAATTTTATTTTATTATTCCCACAGCTGTGTAGATGATAGACAGAAAGAGTTAAACCAGAAGGCAATTCGAAGGCTATTGCAGTGGTTCTGAGAAATGATGAGGACAGACCCACTAGAATGGGTCTAGTTGGGTTAAAAATAGAAGTGGTAGCACATTTTGAAATTTATTCAAGAAGTAAAGGAGAAAAAAGCAACTTGGCAGGCAGGCATTACAGCACAGAAGATGCTGTGTGTTCAGCATCCCCCTTTACTTTTCCTCCTAGGCTTATGGACACACTACATTGTCCAGCCTTCATCACAGTTGAAGTGGCCTTATGACTTGGTTCCGGCCAGTGGACTATAGTTAGAATTGCTGTTTGCTACTTTTGACCTCAACTCATCCAAACCTTTTGCAATCTTACTGTTATTTTTCTCATTTGGATGCATAGGTTTTTGAAAAAGTATTACAAGACCCCAGCACTTGAGAGAGGAGTCTGCATCCCTGAGTGACTCGAAGAAGCAAAGCTTCATTACTGACCCTGTATTGAACTTCATTGTGTTTAATTAGCTGTTTGTTTCTTACAACAATAATTTACCTTACATAACTTACATAAGCAAAAAAATGAACATACTTAGATGGAAAAGAATCATTTAAGTTTTGACATGGTAAATTTTAGGTAATTATGAAGTTATTATCAAAAAGATAAAAACTCCAAGAGTCGATAAGGTCATTTAGGAGAGTGGTTGACTGAGCAAAATAGTAAATAAAGGATGAAAGCACCTAAAGTTAGGAGTCAAAAATATAAGAAAACAAGATGATGAAGCTGGAGAGAGTTGAGGTCAAATCCAGAGGGACTTGACCTTTACATTTTCAGGTATTCGAATTTCACCCTTTAGGTCATGGGAAGTCTCTGATTGATTTAATCAGGGAAATAATTTATTTAAGCTCTGCATTTCAGCTAGATTAGTCCTATACCTCAGGAGATGACACGTGTGGGTCTTAAAAATTGCAGAAGAGTTGAGAGGCTACTGCAGTAGCCTTTATGGTTAATGTTTTATGGTAATGGTTTATGGCTTATGTGAAGTTGTCTTGGAAACAAAGTAAATAAAGTTTCAAGGACAAAAAATACAATTAATGGTGAGAATGATCAAAGATGCCAAATTTAAAAGAAAGTTTCATTTTAATAACATTGAGTTTGGCAGTATGACAATCAACAGGGACTTTAGCCATATTGTAGTGGGGTGAGGCAGTACCAGAAGTGAGGAAACAGAAACTGCAAAAGTAGACAAGCTTTCTGAAGAAGTAATGGGAAAAAGAAAACAACTACTTGACCTTAGCCAGAGGCATGTCTCTAGGGTTAAGTGATTTTCATTGCTGATTTTTGTTAGGATGAAAAAGATGGTTCATATGCTAAAGGGAAAAAGTCAGAAGAAAAAAAAGATAGCTTAAGGATTTTGCAGGAAGAAGAGATAACTGACACGGTAAAGTCCCAGGAGTAGGAGAGGGAGAGGAATCAACATGGGGTGGATTAACTTGAATAGGACATGAAGGAACCATTACCAGCAGAGACTGGAAGAAGGGAACTCCAGCCCTAATGTCTATCTGTGTGGACAGCAGAAACGTGAGATGATTCAAACTCAATTTCCTCTATTGTCTCTAGAAGAAATGAGCAAAGATATTGAACAAGATACTGGAAAATGAACATATGAAATGATCACTGAGGGCAACATAACACTAGAACCAAGGACAAATAAAAAGATCTATGCACGGTACTTAAAATTATCTATTTTCATCTAGAAGTTAAGGACAATAATTGGTATGAGCTTTCCAAATGATTATAATGATTAATTCAAGTGTTAGATTTCAGTTTCTAAAAATCAATTATTTACCAGTGCTTTGGGTGATTTAAATAGGATGGTATTTTATGATAATTACTTCATTACTGAGCTACTTTTTCCACTGACCATGTGTATAAATATATTTACCTTAAAATGTAAAAGAAGACTTGAACTGTACAGTCACTTACAAGGGGCTCTCCCTTGCCTTCCCCTGGAAACACAGGAGGTAGGTAGGAGTTCATTCTGTTAGTAATTCTACCTCTCAATTCTTGTTTCTCACGTATCATCCTAAAGCATGAATATAGGACAAGAAAAAAAAAATCCTCCTGAAATAGAATTCAAAGGCTATCAGCTCTTTGTTTATAGAAGAATTTCATGAAATGAGATTGCCTATAAAATAAGCCTTGGGTGGTGTTGATGTCAAAATCAATACCATTATAGAACTGTCAGACACCACTTTTGAGGGACATTTCCTAAAACACTCAGGCTAAGTTGGAAAAGTCCCAGTGCCTATAATCAAACCAAATATGCCTCTGACATGGCACTCTATGTGACAGAATTAGATCCCTTTATCTGCCTCCCATAATAAACTTGGTCTCCTGACAATCGGGACTGTAAATTGTTCGTTTATATTTCTACACTTTGAAGGCTGCCTGGTGCTTGCAGGCAATCACTAACTGGTGCCTGAACGAAACACTGAAAACAAGCGAACTATTGAATAAGTAAGTAGGTGAATATTCTCCTGTTCAGAAAAGATGCAGATGTATTTGATTTCATGCCAGACCACACAGATAAAGCTAGTTTGGTTCCTCAAAAACAAAAATGAAATAAAAAAAGTAAATAAACAAACTTTTCCATTGTTGGCATCAAGGATACGCAGAACATATATGCATAACATTTATGCATGCAGTACCTGCTATGATAATCGTTCTTTGTTCATAAATTCTAAAAAAAAAACAAAAAACTAGGAGAATGCTAAGAAGTGAAACGTGTACTACTGCACTCAAGGACAGCTCTGCGTTACATGATACACGTGTCAAAAGACATCTGGTATAATATAGCTCAGGGAAAGAAACCTCAATTGACAGTGGAAGTCACTGCACTGCAGCATGTACGTGAATCCCCAAGCAGAGCGTGCTCTTCTACTGGTTTTCTGGGATTGCTAAGCAAAGAAGAGACAAGGTTCCTGCAGATTCTTAAGGGTTACCAAATCTTAATGTTCATTTTTTAAGTCTATACTTTTAATTTAACTCATTTTGTGAGAAAAGACAAAAAAATTTAAGTGAGTACTTGGTTGGTTGACAGCAAAGGCATTAGGCCTAGGACAAATTAATTTCATAAAATATATTGCTTTGTAATATTAAGAAAATGCTACTACTAATTGTCATGATTAGACACACTTGAACTCTTATTAAAATGAGTTCACATTGAATAATTCCTTACAAAATCAAACATTCAGAAGCTATGTTAATATTTGAAAGCTACAGATTTTCCAAAAAATGGTAGTTTTAGTCCAATTTTTAAAATAATTTGTAATTTTAAAACATTAGTCAATGCACTGGTGCTAATTTCAAATTGTTTTAGGATTATTTTCTCTCTTCTCAAATGAGTCCATAGTGTTATAAGGCTAAATTTAACCTGTCACAAAAAGATGTTATAAGTGCAAAGAACATTAGACATGGAGATATCATGGAAGCTACACAATTCTGTAATCTGAGGTAAAACAATTGAGTTTCTTTTTTTCCATGTATGAAATTATCGCCCTGTGAACAGTCCTGAATGCTTTTGAAAGTTTTCATATTAATAATAATCAAAGGATAGACTTATAACACTTCAGGGAAATTACTTTTAAACACTAGATGATTATATTTGACACTAATTAAAGTAATTTGGAACTACTGATCAATTGCTTGCATGTTAGCTACAATGTTTTCTTTCATTATGCTTTTGGTATTTTCTTCACATTTTAAAATATTAATAAACAGAAATTATATATATATATTATATATACATATAAATACATACACACACGTATGTGTATATACACACACACACGACTACTTTCCTCAAATTCGTTCATTCTGTTTTCCTTAAATACTAATTATATGATGAGAAAAATTAAAGAAAAGATGCAGTTAGATAATCTTAACAGTGGTTCCAGGCTGTTCTCAAACTAGACTAGAATATTCCTAATTTGTTATTGATTCTAAGAGTGGGAACTAACTAAATTTTGTCTTTGAAATACTCTTATTTCATCCTGGTGGAGGCTAATTTATTAAGCCTAAAAATATATACCATCTCATTACTCATTTACTTGAAGAATACCTGGGTAAATAAAATAATCCAAGTATGGCTTTTTCAGATTAGTAAAAAATCATTGTTATCCATGATGATGTTCATAGTTCACTTCACCGGTCTGGCTGCAGGACTCAGGGGCCCCAAAGCTGGTATTTGACTTTTGGTGAGGGGAACTGGGACCCAGCCAGTCCTAGGGCTGGTGCTGGTCTGCTGGTGAACTAGGTTCACCAGAACTAGGTTCTGCCATGGCAGGCTGCAGGGGTACCGTTGTCCTAGGGCTGGTGTCTGCCTGCTAGTGGGTGATGCTGGTCTCAAGGCTACAGCAGGCTTGCTGATGAGCAGAGTTGTGTCTCAGGGTCTCTGGCTGCAGGGCCTCGGGTCAGGTTTAGGAATATATGCACTGCTGTGTGGGGCTGAGTGCTGGACCCTCTGATTGACCAGACTATGTCCGAGGGGCAGCTGTGGGCTCAGAGTCTTAAGGCAGCCTGTCTGCTGGTGGGTAGAGCTATATCCCTGCCCAGTTAGTGGTCTGGCCTGAGGCATTCCAGTACTGGTGCTTATAGACTGGTGGTTGGGGACTAAACTGGGTCCTGAGGCTAATAATGTAGAAGAAAGATTCCAAAGTGGCATTTTCTAGCATGTGTGTTCATGCAGTAGACTGAGTTTATCAAAATGGCTTCTGTCAGTGTTATGTCCCCAGGTCAAGCTCTAGTTGCCTTCTGCTTCTCTGGGAGACTCTCTAAGACTCTCATCTCTAAAATGAGCCAATAGGTCTGATTGAGGCTCCTTTCAAATTATGATTTCTGTCCAGGGTCCCAGAATATGTGAGATTTTTCTGTGTGCCCCTTAATACAGGAGTCCCTTATACTCTTAACCTTCTGCAACTCCCAAAGGTAAGTTCCACTGGCCTTCAAAGCCAGATGTTCTGGGGGTTCATCTTTCAGGTGAAGAACTCCAGGTGGGGAGCACTTTGTGGAGTTCAGACCCCTCGCTTCTTGGTGGAGCCTCTGCAATTGCAATTATTCTCCCATTTGTGGGCCATCCACCTGGGAGGAAGGATCTTGAATATACAGCATGTCTACACCATCTCATTGTGGCTCCTTCTTTATACCTTTAGATGTAGAAGATCTTTTCTGGTTGTTCCCAGTCTTTTTCATCAACAGTTGTTCTGTAATTAGTTCTAATTTTGCTGTAGCCTTGAGAGGAGATGAACTCAAGAGTCTTTCTACTCCGCCATCTTGGGAACTCCTATCTAACACTTGCTTTAATTTCTCTTGTCTAACATGTGCCCAGATTGTTACTTGATCTTACTGGAACACTTTGTAAACACTAAAGCTTGTATTAAGTTTACCCACTAAGAATCTCATCACCTTATCCAGTCCTGGTTTTTTATACTACAGAATAAAAACCCTATGTATCCAATAGGGACATCATGTTCTTTCTTTCTCATGTGTCAGTTTCTTCCTCTAATTTTTGTTTCTGAACGATATATTGATCCTAGAGGTTGTCATTCACTAATTTATTGAGCTGAAGGTATACAAGCAATACTACAGAGAATCTGATACATACAAGGCATTTTAACATATTCTGGAGTTTGCCATTAGAAAAAGCATGGTTCTTCTCACTTTTTTTTTTTTTTTAAGATATTAGGCTCATAAATAAACCACTGATATTCAATTTTATTGCTATATTTGTAATATATAGAGAATTTCTTTGGGAGCTCAAAGGAAGAACTTAGTTAGCTTAGGTCAGTTTTGTCTCCTTAGTCATCTAGTCCAAATTAAAAATAGTAGGTAAAGTCCTTCTTATATCTTGCCTCATTTTTTATCTCCATGTGAGCATAAAACAATGGACATACATTCCATGGTTATTCTACGATACAAGTGGGGATTATAGCCTATCTAGCATGCTTTATGTCATGAAAGAAAGGACCTGTATTCAATTTTCTCTTCTATAAAATTGATAGAAACGTGAAGTTGGCAGAGTTGTGAGCATTAAATAACAGAACTGAAATATGGAGTACAGTCTTGAACCAGGAAATGTTGCTTGCAAAACCTATATAGCACTGTGAGTAACCTTCCAGGCTCTGGAAGCAGGTACCCCCAGTTCAAATTCATGTTCTACCACTATCTATGCAATCTACAACAAGTGGTTTAATCTCTGATCCTAAGTTTCCTTTTGTGTGAAATTAGTATAATAATAGCACCCAATGCATAGGGATTTTTGAATTTAAGTGTGGTGAAAAGTGAAAGTCGCTCATCCTGACCAACTCTTTGCAACCCAATGGACTATACAGTTCATGGAATTTTCTAGGCCAGAATACTAGAGTAGATAGCCTTTTCCTTCTCCAGGGGATCTTCCCAACCAGGGATCAAACCCAGGTCTCCTGCATTGCAGGTGGATTCTTTACCAGCTAAGGCACAAGGGATGCCAAAGAAAAGTGTTTGACACATATTAACTAAGATAATGTCACCTTTTATTATTCATCTCTTTCTTTACTTATTTTAAGGAGTATTATGAAAATAATGATCAAAGACAATGCCTCCTAAAAACACAGAGTAAACAGTCTGCTACTATGTACAAGTATTCTGTTCTGATTCTGCTTTTTGCTTATAAACACCTTTACTCTGACTAATGCTTAATCTTCCCACCTAATCCGTATATGTTTGCCTTTTTATTTTTATTTCACCTCCTGCCATATAATTTAACTCAGCAATAAACTCATTCTTTTGTAATCTGTGCTTTCCTGTCTACTTATTGATTTGTTTGTTAATAAATATCAATTAGCACTTTCTAATAAAACTTTATAAAGGCAAATATTGAAATTGCTTAAAAGCTGAAAAATGCCCTAAATAAAGAGCGTAATACTGTAATACATTTTCATTAAGACAAATACATTTTACTTGAAAATTTATTTACAGCATTAAATTATTTTGTACATTGTTCTATTTCTGTTATCTTCTCAACAACTACATAAGCATAATGCATTTCTGACGTTACCTAATACAGACTCTTTCTCAATATTACTGACTTAGCTTAACAGGAACACAGGAAACAAACCAATGGCATCCTAACCAACACCCCTTAGATAAATGAAAGATGGCCTTTGGGATGTTTAAACAATTCCACAGTTTTATTGAGGCATAAAATAAAAATGGAAATAGTTTTATGGGCCAGTGCTAAATGTTCAAGCTGGATAGAAAAAGTCCATCTCGAAGTTGTTCAGAATTATCTCACAGGAAAACCTTGAATTCCCAAAGCATATGCTAAGAGCCTTATATTAATTTTATTTTCTGGTTATCCCTGGGTATCAGAAATCTCAAAAGCAAACAAATCAGAAAGAAGAAAGGAAGGAAAAGAAAGTGAAGTCGCTCAGTCGTGTCTGACTCTTTGCGACCTCATGGACTGTAGCCTACAATGCTCCTCCGTCCATGGGATTGTCCAGGCAAGAGTACTGGAGTGGGTTGCCATATCCTTTTTCAGGGGATCTTCCCAATCCAGGGATTAGGTAGACGCTTTACCATCTGAGCCCACAGGGAAGTCTGGTGGAAACATACCAGACAGTGTGCTGACTATAACAAAATGTATTCACATCTATCTACCTCTAATTTTTTAGCATAATTTCTATTTAAATTAACCTTATAGTTATACTTTATTATAAACTGACTCAATCCTTTGGAAAGGTTAAAAGATTAATATGTTCAGTAAATTATAAAAAATTGAAGATCTGAAGAACTTAGTATCAACTACAAATTGACACTTTCTAAGGGCATCTCAGGGATGGGGGATCGTGGTGGGCTTCTGTCTATGGGGTCACACAGAGTCGGACACGACTGAAGTGACTTAGCAGCAGCAGCAAGGGCATTGCCAATGACTGAACAACAAAGGCATCTGCCATCTGCCTCTACAGAGACTGAACCCCATGTTCCTGCAGCTGCTGATCTTCATCAACCCCTGGGAGAGTTCAGGGTGGAGTGGGGCACTCTGTGCTCCAGGGAATCTGGTGGGACAGGTCTTTAGATAGTTGGATGCTTTTAGGAACAGATTTATGATCTCAATACTTGCATCTCCTCATATCTAGAGAAGCACTAAATCTCTTCATGGTGACATCATATCCTCATGACTAACAAAAAACCTTTTGTAAAATGAGAATCTCATGGCATTGAACTCCCCCTTCACCAAAACCTTATATATTGATCTTCTCCCACTGCTGCTTTGGAGCAGACTCTCAGAGCTATCTGAGATGCTGCCTCCCAGGCTGCAGTCCTCATTTTGTCACAAATAAAACATAACTCACAACTCTCAAGTTGTACATCTTTTTTAAGTTGACATGAGTGAAGACATTTAAATCTCTTTCCACATCAATAAACTAATAGCTCCTGTTGACACCAGTGAAAATTATAGGTAAGACAATGAAACAAGAGATACAACACAAATGATACAAAATTTCTTCACAGTCCCATATTACACTGTTAATTGCATTTTGAAAGAATTAGTCTGAAGTCTCACTTATAGAATAAATTACTCTAGTATTCATGCTCTCAGAGTGAAAAAAAGATATATTAACAATGCTTTCCTCCTCACATATATGAAAACTTCTGTGTTTCTTTTTCACTTAAATTATTCATGTTAAGAAAAGCCCAACATTATTTTTCTAGACAGAAGACTACATCACTAATGAAGTTTAAATTGGTGTCATTCACTAATATTATAAAGTTTTACTGTACTTAATAACATAGGCCAGAGTTGGACTAAACCACTAAATGATGGGCTTCCCTTGTAGCTCAGATGGTAAAGCTTCTGCCTGCAAGGCTGGGAACTGGGGTTTGATCCCTGGGTCAGGAAGATCCCCTGGAAAAGGAAATAGCAGCCCACTCCAGTATTCTTGCCTGGAGAATTCCAGAGGATTCCAGAGGAGCTTGGAGGCTACAGTCCATGGAGTTGCAAAGAGTCGGACACGACTGTGCGACTAACATACACACACTGAAAGATATACATAACTGGAATCTAAGTGATTAAAAATAAGAATCACCTAAAATATTCATCATAGATATTATTATATTGCTCTACCATACAGTCATCTCCACAAATAAAGGAAAATAATAAACTAAGAGATAATATGTGCAATTCTTAAGGCAATCAAACTGTGTTGCTGTCAATAATATACTTTCACATCCAAGTAAAAATTAGAAAAAAAATCCAGTGTAAAAATGAAAACAGTGTCTAGGAGAATCTTTACAGAAGAAGAATGTACATACAGAAGAAATGTGAATAACCAATAAACTATGGTCAATATCATATATAGATTTTTAAAATAAATGCCTATAGTCCTTATTCAGATTAGAAAAATTTGAAATATCACAAATATATAGAACATTCTCACACATTGTTTATGGAAATATAAATTCCTACATTTGGGGGAAAAAACGGCATCGCATCTTTAAAAACAGAGAGAAAGAATGTATTTTGACGCCATAATCCTAAGTTTGGAGATCAATCATGTAATATAAGAGTACCAATATATTGTATTAATCAACAAGAATGCATATGGCACTGTTGTTTGTATTATGAAGAATAAAAATAAAAGACTGATAGTCATTGTGCCATTTGAAAACCAGCTCCTTTCACCATTTTTAAAATTTGCTCTATGACCTGGGAGTGTACAAATTGTATCAGGGATTCTGTTGCATTCTGAACCAAATTTCTAGTTGGGTTTAGATAGTGACAGGAAGCAAAAGGAGCATAAACCCAGAATATTTATTTGCAGGTTCATTCCCTACTAAACTGCCATGGATTGGTTAGCTTCCTTGGCCAAAGACCACAGCTTCTGTCAAGGGCCACTCCTCCTTCTGTTATTTCTCTGAATTCTAGTCTCAGCTCCCTTCTCTTGGCCATTCAAGCTTTCTGGTGTTAGTGATTCCCTTCTGTTTCTAGCCCCTTGTTGCTACTAGCGCCTTATTTTTTCTCTCTCTCTCTTTTTTTTTTTTTACTAACACCTTTAAAAATATTCCCTTTATTGAATTATCTTCACAGAGATTATGTGCCATCTACTTCCAGCTGGCATCTTGACTGACATATCTATCAATTAGAAAATTGTTCAATGAATTCTAACATAGCTATATTCACAAAGTGCACTAGAATTGCATGTTCTGGTTTAAATGAGTGTATGTAATATAATGCAGAATAAAAGGCTGAATTTAACAGAAAATAAGCCATTAACAAAGAGAAAAGACAGCTCACTAAGAAAAGATACGTGCGTGAGTGCTAAGTCACTTCAGTTGTGTCCAGCTCTTTGCAATCCTATGGACAATAGTCCACCAGGCTCCTCTGTCCATGAATTCTCCAGGCAAGAACACTAGAGGGGGTTGCCATGCCCTCCTTCATGGGATCTTCCCAACCTAGGGATTGAACCCGTGTCTCTTATGTCTCCTGCATTGGCAGGTGGGTTCTTTACCACCACCGCCACCTGGGAAGCCCAAGGCTAGTGTGAGCCCCAAGAATTTCCATTTCTAAAAAGTTCCCAGGTGATATTGATGCTGCTGGTCCAGGGCCCACATGTTGAGAAGCACTGTTTGGAGAAACTGTTACCTATGTATACAATGAGCTATGTCAAAGACTGTTCACTGCACCAATATTACAATAGTGAAAAATTGGAGACAGACTTAAAGTTAATTCCTAGAATAGATATACAACTTAGAGTATACTTATGCAAATAAATACTATAGACTGATTAAAAGAAGTGAACAAAATCCACCTGTATAAATGTCAGTAAAACTCGTAAACATAATGGTGAATTAAAAATTTATTTTCAAAAGGATAAATTATATTATTTATATATGTTTTGTAAAAGGCAAAAATAACACAAATAACTATTTGTGGAGAAATATTTATCCGTGTAATTATTTTTAAAAATATGGGAAGGTCATGCTCTAAAATAGTGATAAACTGAGGCAGAATCAAATGGGAAGAGTATACCATGAAGTTCAGCTGAATCTGTAATATCTTACATCTTGAGCTGAATTGAGGTGTTACACAGGTGTCTATCACTTTAGACTCCATGTTTTTAAGTAAAAAGAAGTTATAGAGTCGTATGCATCTTGTCATATTTATGCTACTACTATAAGAAGGCATATGTGTGTCCTTAGTTGCTCAGTCATGTCCAACTTTTTGTGACCCCATGAACTATATCCCACCAGGTTCCTCTGTCCATGGGGATTCTCCAGACAAGAATACTGGAGTGGATTGCCACGCTCTCCTCCAGGGGATCTTCCTAACCGAGGGATCGAACCCAGATCTCCCACATTGCAGGTGGATTCTTTACCATCTGAGCCACTAGGGAAGCCCAAGAATACTGGAGTGGGTAGCCTATCCCTTCTCCAGGGGAAAAAGGCATAGGTGTATCAGTTCAGTTCAGTTCAGTCGCTCAGTCATGTCCTACTCTTTGCGAACCCATGAACCGCAGCTCGCCAGGCCTCCCTGTCCATCACCAACTCCCAGAATCTACCCATGTCCATCGAGTCGGTGATGCCATCCAACCATCTCATCCTCTGCCATCCCGTTCTCCTCCTGCCCTCAATCTTTCCAAGCATCAGGGTCTTTTCAAATGAGTCAGCTCTTCGCATCAGTTGGCCAAAGTATTGGAGTTTCAGCTTCAACATCAGACCTTCCAATGAACAACCAGGACTGTCTCCTTTAGAATGGACTGGTTGGATCTCCTTGCAGTCCAAGGGACTCTCAAGAGTCTTCTCCAACACCACAGTTCAAAAGCATTCTTCGGTGCTCAGCTTTCTTTATAATCCAACTCTCACATCCATACATGACCACTGGAAAAACCATAGCCTTGACTAGACGGACCTTTGTTGGCAAAGTAATGTCTCTGCTTTTTAACATGCTATCTAGGCTGGTCATAACTTTCCTTCCAAGGAGTAAGCGTCTTTTAATTTCATGGCTGCAATCATCATCTGCAGCAATCTTGGAGCCCAGAAAAATAAAGTAAGCCACTGTTGCCACTGTTTCCTTATCTATTTGCCATGAAGTGATGGGACTGGATGCGATGAGCTTAGTTTTCTGAATGGTGAACTTTAATCCAACTTTTGGAATATCATTGATTTTTACATATTGAACTTGTATCCTGTAGCTTTGCTACATCTACTTATCAATTCTGGGAGTTTTTTGTAAATTCTTTGGGATTTTCTTTTCTTTTTTTTTTTTTTAGGTAATTAATTTATTTTTTATTGGAGGCAAATTATTTTACAATATTATATTGGTTGGTTTTGCCATACATTGATATGAATTTGCCCCGGGTTTACATAAGTTCCCCCTCCTGAACCGCCCTCCCACCTCCCTCCTCCCTTTATCCTCCCTCTGGGTCATCCCCGCATGCCAGCCCCGAGCATCCTATAACATGCATTGACCCTGAGCTAGTGATTCGTTTCACATATGACAACATACGTGTTTCAGTGCCATTCTCCCAAATCATCCCACCCTCACCCTCTCCCATAGAGTCCCAAAGACTGTTCTATACATCTGTGTCTCTTTTGCTGTCTCGTATACAGGGTTATCATTTGCATCTTTCTAAATTCCATATATATGCGTTAGTATACTGTATTGGTGTTTTTCTTTCTGGCTTACTTCACTCTGTATAATAGGCTCCAGTTTCATCCACCTCATTAGAACTGATTCAAATGTATTCTTTTTAATGGCTGAATAATACTCCATTGTGTATATGTACCAAAGCTTTCTTATCCATTCGTCTGCAGATGGACATCTAGGTTGCTTCCATGTCCTGGCTATTATAAACAGTGCTGCAGTGAACATTGGAGTACACGTGTCTCTTTCAATTCTGGTTTCCTCGGTGTGCATGCCCAGGAGTGCGATTGCTGGATCATATGGCAGTTCTATTTCCAATTTTTGGATGAATCTCCACACTGTTCTCCTAGTGGCTGTACTAGTTTGCATTCCCACCAACAGTGTAAGAGGGTTCCTTTCTCTCCACATCCTCTCCAGCATTTATTGCATGTAGACTTTTGGATTTTCTACATAGACATTCTTGCTGTCTGTGAACAGAAATAGTTCTATTTCTTAATATTGAAAGCAGGAAAAAGAACTTATCCTTATGATAATGTTTCATTCATGTCCGTAAGGGAGAAAAATTGATGAGAAATGTAAAAATGAGTTGAGTGCTTGTTCATTCATGCAGTTCTTTTCATGAAGATCTAAAATATTACCAGGTTAGCAAGGGCAGTAGATTGCGTATTACAATCCTCCTGTAACTTTTCTGTGTTTTTGTATAAACTAATGAGTTTTGACTCAAAGAGTTCGTTCAGAAAAATAACAATGCAAACTGTTGGGATGCAAAAACAATGTGATGAGGTAATTAATAAACATAAAAATGTGCTTGTTACTTGTTAGCGTATAAATAATTTACTAGTATTTTAATGAAAACTATGTAAGGCTTATTCTGAAATTTTCTAATTAAAGAAAGGATGATATTTCTTGGCTATATACGTGAATATACTGAATCTAATAAGTGAGATTAGAACAAGAATTTAGGGAAAACTTCCTAGTCTTCTCAGTCATTTTGTATTTGTTATGGTAGGATCTGAGTGTTTAGGGAGATGCACAGTCCTTAATCTGGATGAAAACTTCAGTTTCGTTCAGTTGCTCAATTGTGTTCGACTCTTTGCGACCCCATGAATCACAGCATGCCAGGCCTCCCTGTCCATCACCAACTCCCGAAGTTTCCCCAAACTCATGGCATCGAGTTGGTGATGCCATCCAGCCATCTCATCCTCTGTCGTCCCCATCTCCTCCTGCCCCAAATCCCTCCCAGCATCAGGGTCTTTTCCAATGAGTCAGCTCTTTGTATGAGGTGGCCAAAGTATTGGAGTTTCAAATGAAAACTTAGTATGAATCTAAAAACAATAGTAAATTCAATAAAAGTTTATTAGTTTTTCAGTCACGTTAGCTGAATTGATAAAATTAAGCACATGAAAAGACTTGGTCCAATGTAACCAGCTATAAAAATACACGAACTTGGGCAAACTTAGGGAGATGGTGAGCTACTGGTGTGCTGCAGTACATGGGCTCACAGAGTCAGAGATGACTGGGCAACTGAACAACAGCATGAAAATAAAAGAGACTGCTTCTTTTTTTTAAATCTATTGTACCCTGGTGGCTCAGAGGTTAAAGCATCTGCCTGCAATGCGGGAGACCCGGGTTCGATCCCTGGGTCGGGAAGATCCCCTGGAGAAGGAAATGGTAACCCACTCCGTACTCTTGCCTGGAGAATCCCATGGACGGAGGAGCATGGTGCGCTACAGTCCACGGGGTCGCAGAGTCAGACACGACTGAGCGACTTCACTTTCACTAAAAAGCTACTCACACACACTATTGGAATGAAAAGATGTGCACACAGCAAGATTCATGACATAAATGAAAGGAGGTCCTCAATAATCCACAAATGAGAAACAATTTTCTAAAATGACTGCTTACTAATGAATTGTTTTTCTTTTATTTAATTGTTCCTGATGCTTTTCTTCCATATAGTTTCAGGTTTTCTACCCCACCACACACTTCTGTTGCTTACTTCCTTCATTGTTTTCTGTTGAATTTATTTCAATTGGCAATTTTTCCATTTAAGTATATTACATATGTGTTTTGAATCCTACTAATAAGACAGAGAATACTAATTTTCTGTCTCAAATCAATCAACTTTTAATTTTGTTTAATGAGTATTTCTTGGCAACATAAGTCTCCATGAAATTTAAAGCATTCAGAGAAACAAAAACTACTGATGGGTTGACTGGTGTCTTGTGGTTTATCTTTTGATATAATGTGCCATCATAGACAATCTAGCAATACACCTTCAAGAACTGTTTTATGATTTAATGATGCCCATCTGGTTGTACGGAGCACTTCAGTTCAGTTCAGTCACTCAGTCGTGTCCAACTCTTTGTGACCCCATGAATCACAGCACACCAGGCCTCCCTGTCCATCACCAACTCCCGGAGTTCACTCAAACTCATGTCCATCGAGTCGGTGATGCCATCCAGCCATCTCATTCTCTGTCGTCCCATTCTGCTCCCGCCCCCAATCCCTCCCAGCATTGGACTCTTTTCCAGTGAGTCAACTCGTCGCATGAGGTGGCCAAAGTATTGGAGTTTCAGCTTTAGCATCAGTCCTTCCAATGAACACCCAGGATTGATCTCCTTTAGAATGGACTGGTTGGATCTCCTTGCAGTCCAAGGGACTCTCAAGAGAACTTAGACGCAAGTAAAATACCAGATACTAAAACAGGAAGGAAAGCTGGCTCTTTAAATATTACGATGCAGAAGGATTTGAGTTTTTCATGAGTGAAATATTGAAGCACTTTACATAATTTTTTCAGATACACAAGACATCTAGAATACAGTGAGTACAAAAAACAATGTCTCTTTGGAGAATACCTGGTTCCAAATGTAATGTTGTGAAGAAAATTTACCTAGAATGGGTAGTAGTAAGTTTCCAAAGTATGAAGTTCTTCCTACTGAGTTTTTATCTTGTCTAAGTTAAGACCACCTTGTCCATTTGCTTATGTGTGTGTGATGTACTCAGTTGCTTCAGTTGTGTCTGACCCTTTGTGACCCCCTGGACTATCATCCTACTGGATTGCAGGCAGATTCTTTACCCACTGAGTCACCTATAGATGTCTGAAAAGAAAATATAGAATTTTTTTGCAAACACTTCCCTGGAGCACTGTTTCCTCAAGTTGGCCTTAGAAAACATATACAGATTTTGTTTTTTTCTATTTCAAAGCAAGTCATGCTTAAAGAAAGGTCTTTAGCCTTTATTCTCTTAACAGTCTTGTTCTAATTTTGTCTTTGACAATTATCAAATACATGGCAGGTTCAAATTCCATGATCAAAATGTTTGTCTTCAGTAGTGAGGAGTGGAGATATTTCAGGAGATTTTTAATAATTATATCGGGTATTTAGTGCAGCTAGTTCTACATAAATGTGGTTTTAATTAATGTAATTATATAAATCATAGCAGAACATATTAGAACTCCTTGGATTAACAAGCTAATTGTAATTTATTACTTCTCAAGTATTATTTCCTGGCAACCAAGCCAAACAATACACCTTACAATGAATATTCAATAGTTCTTTGTTCAATATAGTTCAATTGTTCATTTTTATTTTAAATGTTCTGAACTCTATGGCAATGGCCTTTCCCCTTCTGCTTTGAATAAAAGATTAATGATAATTACTTTTAAGTGAAAGGTAGTGTGTCTCACTACACTTAGCACAAAATAATAAGACAGTATATCCCAAGTCACTGATTAAAAGTGATTAGTACATCATCATGCAAAATGAGACTAAATTCACCAGGTTGTATGAAATGACCATTAAGTATATGAATGATGTGTTCTACCAAAAGTTCCAGGAGGAGGGTAATTATTGAACCAAATATAACTTAATCTGACACTTAATTATCCATGGTAATATAATCAGTCCTGTACAGAACTTTCTGACTCAATGACAGGTGAAAGCCTTTTATAAAAATAGAAAGCATACCTGTAGTATCTATAGCATTTTTAGACAGTCAAGTAAAAAGTAACAATGTCCAGGAGGGAATATATAAATTTATACACTCCCAACAAAGATTGGTATTTACCTTTGTAAATACTTGTCAACACTTTGATGGAATGTCTATCTCACTTTCCATAGCATAAATTGGTCTTTGTATCCTGAGAAATATACCTGGGTTTTGGTCCAAAATATATTTTAGCAAAAGATAAAGAAGAGAGTTGCATTGTTCCCTAGTTGACTACTTATTGTTAATAAGTAGTTTTTGGTTTATATCATCAGGCACCCTTGTAATGCCAATCAATGTTAAAAATGGAAACAGCCAGGTACTCAAAGTCCTGTGGAAAGCAGACATCATTATATCTCCTTAGCAATAGCAGGAACATTGCATCATCTGCCTGGATTGACCAATATATAATAACTAAGACGGGCTTTCCATTTATACAGAAATAACTTTCAAAATAAGAAAATTATCAAATGAAAAAAATATAGCTGGATCACTAAGACCCCTAGGTTGCTCTGTTATGGCTACTAAACTTCAGAGATTTAGCCTTTTTTTTTCCTTTTACTCATTTATACTCCAGATGGGTGCTTCTCATCTATAATCATACTGTGATATCAAGAAGAGACACTGTTGACAGACGATAAGGAATTAGCCATGTTAACCAAAGGCTGAACACCTTTGATCGCTAATACATTCCTATTGTTACAAATGTTTTTGTTATAAGTAATATGTCACCTCTTGTCAAGACTGAAGATAAGTGAATGTGCTCCTGATTAAAGCAAGGTCTCCTTTATATTATTCAGAAATTCCGGTACTTTCCATAATGTGGCTCTGTTTTCCTTTAGGATTCCATACTTCTCTGCATTCAGCCAACAAGTAGCGCCATGGTTCTCAAGCTGGTATTGATCAGTATCACTCAGAGGGTACGTTAGAATAAAATCATTCCGTCTACCCTGGGAGTTGCTGACTCAACAGATCTGGGGTGAAGCCCAAAAATTTGCATTTCCAGCAATATCCTGGTGAAACTGCAGCTCATTTGGGGACCAGATTTGAGTGGAGATTAGCACAGTAATCACACTTAAAAGGGTTTTGTGGGCCAGTCCTGGAAATAGTACATAATACTTCTACTCATCTCATTAAATATCACTCAGGCAAGAGATCTCATCTACCTGCAAGAGGGGCTGGAAAATGTGGTATAATTTTATGTCCTGTGAGAAAAGGAAAGGAAATGGGTTTTTATAAGTAGCTGATGATCTCTTCTACACGTGACAATTAGTTTGTATTGTTATTTTAGCCTTTCACAGGCTCTTGAGTGGAATAAAGCATCTATTTATTCATCTAGCTATCATCGACCTATCTGTCTATCATCAACTTACTGATTTGGATTCAATTCCATTTTTATCCTGGATGGACATGAAGGAAAAAGAAGCATAACACTTAAGAGGAAATTTTAAAACAAACAAAAAACAAGCTATCTTAAATTGGAAATGCATTCTCAATTTCTAATAAAACCCAGCAAATTGTAGACTTTTGAACGAATGGCATACTAAAGATATCTTGAAAACAGTGTGTGTTCAATGTAAATCAATACAACACTATACATACAGAAGTAGAAGTCTGAAAACAAACCAAAGCCTATCAGTAAGGGAACTGATGGCACATCCTATTGTCAATAGTAAATATAGATAAAATTTTATTCTGATATTCTCCTTCAATTAAAGATGCTCTATAGAAGTTGAGAGGGAGGCAGTGAGGAGTAACTGGCTGGTCACACAATAGCATAATGGTGACACATGTACCATAGCTACTTGAAGTTCCCTGAGCAGATATATAAATGGTGTTTAACTACTTTCCATGTTAGATTTGAGTTGGAAAGCCTGATTAACAATCATTAAAATTGAACTATGTAACCAAACTCCTATTAAGTATTTTACAACAATGCATTTTTTTTTTTTTTAAGGAGACCAGATGTTTGCATCAGCTCAACTATGACATTCTCTTGAGAGCCACAGAATACTGGAATTTTTCTGAATTCAAATGTATGAAAGTAGTGTTTTATAGCATCATTTATTTTTGCTTATTTGTGTAATGGACTTATTTCCAGCATTACAATTTTTCTGTTCAGTTCTTGTATTTCCATTAATTATGGTTTATCTGATTTAAAACCATGTTATTTACACAGGAAAAGTCTCTGGTAATTATTTCTCTGTTGGGATTTTTACCCTTTAGTATTACAAAATATTAATCAAATCATCTTTATTTTTGCCTTGACTACATTTTGCCTAGTGTATTATAATCATTGTCTGATTCCAATTTTCTTACATTTGCCTTAAATCATTTTGCATAATGCTTTACATTTATAATTTGTGTTCTTCCTAATTATGATATTGTTTAGTTATGCTTTATAATTGGAACTAAGAGGCTCTAGTTTAATTAGAAAAGCTTACTATGTTGGTGCATGCATGCTGGGTTCCTCAGTCATGTCTGACTCTTTGCTACCCTATGGACTGTAGCCCTCCAGGCTCCTCTGTCCATAGGATTTTCCAGGCAAGAGTATTGGACTGGGTTGCCTTTTTCTTCTCCAGGGGAAACTTCCTGACCCAGAGATTGAATCTGCACCTCCTGTATTG